>NW_010428527.1:82228-94847 GCF_000710305.1 Buceros rhinoceros silvestris
AGAGCGGACACTGTCTTCAGCAATCAAAAGTGCATGGCAAAGAAATGCAGGCCTACAGCCACCTCATATTAACCAAATAGGTGGCTGAATTAGCTGAAAACACTGTGACTTGAAGTACTGAGGGGCATGAGTATGATCTTGGCTGATGAGAGTCCCCAGGATAGATCTTTTCCCCCCCTGGGGCCGACACACTGGAAAAAAAGCACTCTTGCAGGTGCTCCTCTGAGCGCCCAGAACCGTGCTAGTGATGCTGGGCAAGAAGGAGAGAGTGGTTCAGCTCCATAAAATAGAAATGCTCCAGCACTATGAAGTATAAATGTGGCTAGTAAGTCCTGTTTTTCAGAAGTGATAAATGTTGTAGGAACTGCACCATGAAAGCACAGCTTTTACAAAAAATCTTTAATCAGTGATCTTTTTAATCAGTGCAAATCTGGTGCTAGTGCTCACTGAATTGTATTTTGAGGATGTGGGCACTGTCTCCATTGCCTGGTGTAAACACACCCTCAGGGCAAGTGAAGTGTGTCTGGAGCTGGCTGTTCTATGGGGTGAGATCAGGAGTAATGGAGATTCTCTGATGAAAGTGTAATTGCATGCATAGTGTTATTTATGACTCAGCTGAGTCTACACTTGAGAGATACCTGATAATAAGGAGCATAAGCATTTACAGGATGATGTTTGTGATACTTTTCCAGATCCTATAAATAGAATAATGCCCTGATAGTTTGTTGGGTTTGATAATAGTATCATTAAATCCACTGCATGTAACATTGCAATTGCTTTCTTACTTGCTTTTTTGCACTTTTTCTTTGGCAATTATTTTCTGATTCACCTCTGTAGCATTAAAATTACACTTCTCAGAGCCAGCTAACACAAAGAAGATGGGTGTGTATGCACCTTCTCCTCCAATCATTTTATACAAAGCAAAAGGATGGTTTAAAACCACAAGTGGAAAACTACTTGTTTTTAGAAAGTCTATTTGATGTTTATTTTTATTTATGTCTCTGAGTTTGTGTGAATTTCTTTTAATTACAATGCCATCTTGGCCTGTTATGGCATTGCCTAAATTATGGGTTAAGCTGTGCTGAGATCAGAGAATTGTATGCTTCGTTGTCACATTTTGCATTAAATTCTCCTGTTGTAAATTAAGACACTGCTTATCTTTTCTCCCCTTCTAAAATTACAGAAATGTCATTCGGGTTTCTTTTATTTTTTTTCTTTATGAATGGTTAATATAGATGAATCTAAAGCCAGAAGAAAATAGACAAGTTTTAGCATCATCACATTGTCATGTACCTCTATTTGAAATTAGAGAAGAAAAAACACTTCAGAAATCAAAGTTCCTTAAAGAGATTGATGGTATTTCAGCTTGATCCAGAATGGTACTGAGCATTCTTTCCCCAGTCCTGTAAATTCTTGACTTTTAAGTTCCCTGCAGCTGTCTTTGTGTTTTAGGTCAAGCATGTGTTTAAGTGTTTTGTTGGATTAGGGCCAGAATGCTCAGCAATATAACTAAAGAGGTTTAACCTGTGGAATCTGGATCCCTTAAACTTGAAATCAGACATATAACATTTCCGAGACCAACAATTAAAATAACATTCAATCTCTGTTGGGTAAAGTATTGATTAAGGAACAAATTTTAACTGTCATCAGTTTTACTTAGACTCTGATCTTGCAAACAGCTGCACATATGCTTAATTTTACTAACCCGTATATTTCAGTGTTAACATGTAAAGTCTTTAAGTTATTTGAAGACAAAATCATCTTTACTATTACCATGTCTCCTCACTGCATTTTTTCTTGCAAGGAGTGCTACTGCACTGGTGAACAGTAAAGTATCTTGGTCCAACTTTAGAGATATCTCCTGCCTTCTCTGACAAAGTTTGTCTTCAGTTATGGTAAGCAAGGAGGCATTTGCTTGCCGTAGTTTGTAATTTGGCAGGGGGATATTTTACCAGTTCTTAGGAAAGAAATGAGTTCTGCTTCCTAGTTAGGACTTTGTTTTCATTGGATGAGAACGAGAGCAAATATTTGGACATAAACGTTTTATGGCAGTACCATATGGTCCTTGGTAATTTTTTTTTAAATTTTTGCAGTTGCATTAACATTCCTTTAATATTACCAATGTATTTAATTCAAAAGATAAATGCTGCATATAACCTGAACAGATGTTTCTCCTAAATGTGCTATAGCATCATACAGTTTTGCTTCTTTGAAACTGGGTGGTTTATCTGAAGAGACAGTTTTATCTCTAGTTTGTTTGTGGAGATCTTAGTTTCTCTTTTAACTAATAAATACTGTTTTAGTTATATTACATTGTCACAGCTTTGTGCTTAATTGCAGTTTGTGAGTAATTTTAATAGAAATCTGTGAAATTAAATAGTTGGTTAATATGTGTTGCCAGTATTTTCCTCCCCTTCAAAGTAATGGCACTGAATTAAATACGAAGAAATCGAGCAATCAAAAAAACTCTCCTCCATTCTTTCTTTTTCCCTTTCTCTCCCAAAGGAAAAAAAAAAAAACCCTTAACTGGCACTGAAGAATCAAAACTGAAGATTTACCTTATTCTATTCTCCCAAGGTAGTACTACAGGGGAAATGAGCTTCAAAATCTGAAGGCCCTTGCAGCACCTGGGGACTTGCTGGGACAAATGAAATACACAAGGGTTTAATGTTAAGAGTATCTTCCCAGAAGAAAAATGTTAGATTGGAGTAAAGTTACTATAAAGTCATCACTCAGTATTTCCCAGTGTCCAACAGACTGCATGCTATTTAACGAAAGCAAATAGAGAGTAAGAATTGTCCCCAAAGAGCTCATGTGTGCACTAAATGCACTAAATCATACCCTAATAAATTGGGAAGAAGAGCAATGAGAGCATTTGAAAGACTCTCTACCTTTTTAACTGTATCTAGCCCACAGTTCTCTTTTATCTGTTTTTAAAAATATGCAATTTTGGGGGGTGGGGCAGAAGTGAAACTGTAAGATTTCATATCATCTAATTTTATGCTTATATTCTAAAAACTTATTTTCTGTGAGAAGTTAATTCAGTAATAGTCACCAGATGGTGTGCAAATACTAATGAAGGGATGTTATGACTCTTGGGTTCCTTGTGGAGGTTGTAGGAGTCGGCATCTTGCCATCAAAAAATAGATGCCGGGGGAGTTGAAGTGCTCCTTGGGGAGGATGTGACTGGACCTGCAGGGCTTCGTTTTTGTTGCTGTTTTGCTGATTGGACTTCTATGAGTTGTAGGAAACTTTCTCTTCATTAGTTTTAATGAAAGAGAAAAAGGTGGAACACGGTGCTCTGTATCACTATTTTGAGGAGTGTGATTAATCTTTGCTTTCATTGAACCTGAGAAAATACAATTTTTAAAAGTCAAGTAAAGTGCTACTGTAGCCCAGACAGATTTGGAGTTTGGGACACAGGGTGAGATGGTAATTTATGAGATAAAGAAACAGCTATTTTGAGCAAGAGGAGAAATGTTCTTATTTTTTTCTAGCAGAATGCTTAATACTACCTCTTTAGAATGATAATGCTGTGTGTTCTCTGACATATGATTTATTGCTAGTTAATCCATCACATCTGTTCTCTGTCCCAGTGGCAGCATATAAACCTTGTAAGGCAAGCAAGATGAAACAGAGCTCTGGGATGTCTTTTATAACAGATCTATGCAAGTGTGAAAGTAGAAATGTCTGTTGATTCATAGCAGCATGCTAAGGAGCTTCTAGTCAACAATGGGCACTGACATGTCAATTCCCTTGTGTGACTTGGACTCTTTTCCCACCCACTCACTCACTCATCCCCAGAATTTACTCTGCCAAACTAAAAAGCAAAAGAAAATGTTGATAAATACATAACACTGTCTCTTCCAGATACATTGCATTTATATTTGCCAGCAGAAGAACTACTGGCTTCAACTATTGAAAAGCCTTGTGACACGTGTTCAGGGGCTTAGTAATGAGCTGTAACATACTCTGCAGCTATGGAGAAGTCTGATGCAAGATGGTGTTGTCCAATCTGAAACAGTTCATTGGTCTTACTCAAGTTCATGAAAGGTGTACCCATATTACATAATCTGTGATGACCTTTTAAATCCTTTCTGGTGAAAATTGTCAGACACAGATACCTCGTGCGTAGTCCTAACATTTCAGTTTGAGACATACTTGTGAAGCACCTTGGAGGTCTTAATTTCTTCTGTTTTCTATGACAGATAGAGTTAAATATCAACTGTTGTAACCTTTTTATGATTACTAATCACACTCAGAAAAACAGTCAAGTCGCAGCAATTTTTAATGAAATAGCTTGCTCGTGAATATTGAGAAGTGTTGCTGAGTATATATGCATCTAAAGAGAACAAGGATCTACTAGGAGCTATAGATATTTCAGATTCATTAAGAAACAGTAGCACTATTTTAAGAACAATATTGCCTGTACTGATGTCATGAGTAAAGCCTGTAACACAGCAAATCAAGCATGATAATTTAGGGAACTAAAAACATGGATCACTTGACCAAAGTACAGATAGACAAAGTAAGTCTTAGTACACCACGACCTTCACTCCCCTAGTGCTATCCTGGCTATGATTTATTCTTAAGTGCTTTGAATGAAGCATACTCTGACAACTTCTGGTCCTAAATTCGGAAAACCAAAGAAAGCTATCTTTTTAATTTGATTCACCAGCTTCTGGAATTTGACAGACTTCTTTTGGAAATGCAAAAAAAAAAATTTAAAAATCTTTTTCTAAGCCCAAATTCTGTTTGGTTTCCATTTTGCTCCAGACCTCCATGAGTTTACGACATGTTATCATGCATAATCCATTACATTTTTTCATTTTCATTCAATTAATCTTTGCTTGTAATTGTAAGGCATATATCAAAAGCTAGAATGTATATTCATATCTTGCCAATGACATTTTATATTCTCTGTTATCCAGGTTATTTCAATGGAGACCAAGATTCCGAACCTTAGAACTAAAGGCATTTTGCTCTCTTAATAGACTGCTATATCACAGATTCCCCTTGTAGCTGCCTGAACAAATCCTGCCTGTGTAACTGGCGTGTCAGGACTTAGATCTGGAATCTGCTTCCATTACCTTTGTGATGGAATTTATCCCCTCAAAAAGAAAAAAAAAAGGAAAAAAGAAAGAAAAAAAGAAAAAAGAAAGAAAAAATCCCGAGAATATTGGCAGTTTGTACTATATGGAGATAAGGACTTGATGACTTCTGTCAACACTGGTTAGCAAATAATTTTCCCTATGGAGCTCCTCAGCACCTTGGCAGAGTTTCTGTTTGCATCTAAATTAATATGTAAAGAAGGAATAAAGAGAACATTCTGCTGAACTTCCATTGAAGTTTCAAGTGGGTTTAGGTGGGATATTTGGTAATCACAGAATCACAGAATGGGTGAGGTTAGAAGGGACCTCTGGGGGTCATCTTATACATCTTTTCTGCTAAAGCAAAACCATCTAGAGCAGGTTGACCAGGACCTTTTCCAGATGCTTTTGGATATCTCAAAAGATGCAGTTTCCACACCGGATGACTTCAGTGCTCGGTCACCCTCACAGTAAAAGTGTTTCCTGATGTTCAGAGGGAACCTCCAGTGTTGCAGTTTGTGCCCGTTGCTTCTTATCCTGTCACTGGGCTGAAAAGAATCTGGCTCTGTCCTCTGTGCACCCTCCCTTCAGTTATTGATATACGTAGATGAGATACTCTTGAGCTCTCTCTTCTCCAGGCTGAACAGTCCCAGCTGTCTCATATGTGAGGTGCTCTCATCCCTTCATCATCTTCACATCCCTTTGTTGGTCTCTTTCTAGTACGTCCATGCCTCTCTTGCACTAGAACTGGACACAGTACTCCACATCTAGCCTCAACAGTGCAGAATAGAGAGGAAGGATCACCTTCCTCAACCTGCTGCCAAAACTCACTCAAATCAAATCATATCAAATAGTGCTTTGTATTCCATCATACCAGCTGAGATACAGCCACATCTAACCTTCTTATGCCTTCATTTTTCAGTTTCAGCCTCTGATCTCTTTTCAGTTCCTGACAAAATTGATCTTTTTTCAGCTCCTGCTAGACTTTTCATATGGCCATTAGAATAAGAACTTATGCCCTATAAGACTGTATTGTTTTCAGTTTGGGATATAAAACAACTGTTACCTGTAGAAAAGCAGCTTCTACACAGTTTCATTTGTTCTGTATTATTGAAGTGCCTGGGATGTAATCGAGCACCTGAACTGATTTGTGCTAAGCCGAGTATGGACAACTAGAAAGGAAGACGGTTTGCTGTGGCTGTACTTGTAAATCGAGCAGCGTCCAGGAGTGTTCCTGAGCACTGTCATTCTGCTGGTACTCTGGGAGAACAGTTTCTGGCACGGCTTTCATCTCTGCCCACTAGCACGTTCCCAAATGATTCCTACACAAAGTTTAAAATCAGCGCAGGTGAGGGGTCACTCGCAACAGGCTATTTGCATGTGTCCTCCCCATTTGGATGCTCAGGATCATTTATAATACGGCTCCACACTACTCTGTGCCTGCTGACCTCAGTGCTGTAGTATCGTCTCGGGCACATTTAAGTTGCTAGTATAGGCATAACCTCTGCCTCTGGGTACTGCGATGCCTCCAGTATATGCGCCAGGATACAAACAGAGGTTATAGTGGGCAAAAAACTCAAGGAACACAGTAGAATAATAGAGTTTATAATTCCTAATCAATACCGGATGGAAGAGATTTGTAAATACCATAGCAAAAGTACAGAAAGTGTTTAAAGTATAAAATAATGGTATTTTAAAAGTTTGGTGGAGCTGTTGTCTCTGCATACCAAGGCAGTCCAAAAGAAATCAACAATGCTTGCAAGGCAGCAGCAAGAATTTTACATTCATGTTGCTATCAGAATGAAACGGGGGATGGGGGCTCTGTAAGGTGAGAGATCTACATAACCAATTGTGAAGTTTTAACAAGATGTCTCATTTACTGATGTGGAAGTCATCCACCAGTGAGCCTAAGGGTCTGCGCAGTTTAGTACAATATAGAGTGAGCTGAAAGGCCTCAGATATTTCCTACAAAGAAGTCGTAAGTTGTAACAAGGTACCAAAAAGTAGCTTAGTCTTGTAACTTATGATTTCCTGAGGGTCGGCAAATACAACTGCAAAGTGTTTGTATTGTAGTTACATATATTTCTCAACACAGATTTGACACAGATATATATATAATCTATTAATGTATTAGGTTAGATACTTAACATACCAAAAGTGAGATGACTTTTCTTGTTTGATCAGTCTTCACACCTTGTGTGTTTGCAAGATGGGAGAAGTTAGCAAAAATTTATTTTCCTTCCAGACTTCTGGGAATGTAATTCTGTCTAAGGAGAATGGAGATATTGATAAAGGCACATTAGTACAAGGCAGTATTTCACAGGCAGGGGGCAGAGGGGGAATAAAGCAACAAAGCAACTCACTACTATTGTCAGGTTTCACATGCCCCAGGCCACCCTCACAATGGGTTATGTAGGTAATACAGATCCTGATAGCTTTGTTTGCTTCTCACTCTTTTATTAGACCAAACTGTGGTGGTTTTACTTAGCTTTGAAGCAGAAGCTATTAATAAAAACACGTTACCACAAGTGTTGTTTGCAACGATTCGACTGAGTGGCAAACCCTACTGTAGCAGCTCATCCAGAGGCTACACTCAGTCAGATGACCAAAACATGATTTCCAATGAGTGGCTTACTATATTTAATGCAAGGGCAGATCATACCACACTCCCACTGACATACTCAAGAAGCAAAGGATGAAATTAGCGCCATGAAACACGGTATTTCAAAACTAAGTAATAAAGGAGTTTGTTTGGAGTAGTAAACACTTAAAAGTCAAAGAGAATGAAAGTGGAATTGAAGTCCTAGGAGCTGCCAAGAAGTGTGTTTTCAATTCTAAAATCTTTTTTGCAGTGTGATGGAGCTTTTCCCTTTTTTTTTTTAAGTACTGTTTATTTCTTTTTCATCTTAATCTAGATTTATTATGCAGAAAAAAAAATAGTTTTTCAGCTGTATGTCAGATAAACCTTTAAACTGCTTGTGGAAATGGCAGAATAAGTGCACTACATGGACCTTGAATCTTTTTCAGGTGACTGGATATCTAAGTTGCTGAAAAGCCCTTTTTTTTTTTTCCTTTGGAGGTATCTTTGAGAGGTTGTGGCAAGGTCTTAAAAATACATCGCTTTTTTAAATATGTAAGGAACGTAACATAAATAAACATTATGTAAGTGTAGCCCTCCTGCAACTTGCAAGTAGAAGAGACAGAGAATATCTTAAGGTCAACATTGTTATATGTGACAACAACATTGACTTTTTATGAAGGAACCCAGAGTTGCTGTGTTGTTGCCCTTTGACACTGAATAGTTACAGTAGGTGAATTGGTAGATCTCTGTTTTAATTTTCCCAAACGCTCTTATGGCACATGTCTAGGAAAAAAATCTGAGCTTGAAAAGTGTTGCATCTTTCTTTAGAAATCCATGTAAAATAGGATTGTCTTCCCTGAATGCATCAAATTCTCAATGTTGAGTGCAAATTTAGTAAGTGTCGCAGGTTTTCGACAATCCACAGTATTTTTGATCAGGTACAGATACTTACTTTCCATATATCGGTTAAAAATAATTTTTAAATTCCATTATAATGGAGTCTATTGGAAGTATAAAACTAGTAGATCACTTACCTTGTGTTGAGAGAAATTTTTTTATCCATTTGAAATCTGTAAACAATTATCCACTATACCTAGTTTAGCCTTCACCAGAGCTAATATTAATGCAACTTTTTTGGTATTTGCATTGAGCTCTTTCTTTATGTCATGGTTTAGACCCAGCTGGCAACTAAGCACCAGGCAGACGCTCTCTCGCTCCAGGAGGAGAAAATACAAGAAATGACTTAAGGGTCAAGACGAAGGACAGGGAGGGCTCGCTCGCCAATTATGGTCACGAGCAAAAGAAACACTCCACTTGGGGAAACAAAATCAATTTAATTTTGACAACAAAACCACTACCAATCCACCACCAATCCAATCAGAGTAGGTCAGTGAGAGAAACAACAGGATCTTAAATACATCTTCCCCTCCATCCCTCCCTTCTTCCTGGGCACAGCTTTGCTACCTCCTCCCCACCTCTCACTGCAGGGAGAGCAGAGGATGGGGGGTGGGGACAAAACCACTACCAATCCACCACCAATCCAATCAGAGTAGGTCAGTGAGAGAAACAACAGGATCTTAAATACACCTTCCCCACACCACTCCTCCTGCTCTTCCGCACCTCAGAGCAAATGCACCACACATGAAAACTGACCTTTTCTCCACTGGTGATCTCCAAGGACTGCAAGGACTAGAGAATTAAGCCACAGGCTTAAAGGAAATGGCTGCTCTGGCAGGTCTCTCCGACCTCTTCCTTGCTAACATGGGTGACCTCATGGTTGTCTCCTGCATGGTTGTCTCTCCCTCTGTCCTACCCCCTCCAAAACAAAAATTTTCCCCTCTTAAATATGTTCATTTGCAGAGGCACTGACTGGCTCAGCCTTGGCCAAATTTGGCACCGAATTGGAGCCAGGGGAGCTTTTTAAGAAAGTTCTTACAGGGGCCACACCAGCAGGCCCGTCTTCCTCTATGGAAACCCTGCCAGACACAAACCCAACACATTTTACTATGGAGCTGTCTTGGAATATAAACTGGGGCTTGGATGTGAACGGCGAGTCTGCAAGACAGGACTTCCATGTGTCTAGCTGCTGCTTCTGTGATTGATGAACGTTGCTCTAATAAAGGCACTAGGACTTCTGTGATTGTACTGCCTGGTTACCAGTGCTATGGTAAACCAAGATGCTCAATGATGCTTTCCTGCAGATTTGTGGGAGACACAATGTGGGGGGGGGGTTAGGTACTAGTGAAGGTTTATGAGAAGGCTTTGAGGGGACTGCTTGAGCTCAGGTGGTTTAGTTTGCATCTGGGTTGCCAACTGGATGTTTAACCTCTCAAAGAGAGTGGTCTGCCTGACTGTAGCCTGACCTTCACATTTATGGGAAGAAATTTATGAGTGCCTGAGAGTACACGGTCGTGTATAAACTAAAATTATTCCCTGAATTAACATACTTAAGATTATAAAATATCTTTCACAATGAGATTTTTCAGGGAAAAGAGTGCTTATGTTTACTTACTAATTTATAATGATTCTGAGATTAAATGCTCGTTAAACCTTTGCAATTAGGGAACTTTCCTCTTTGCTCATAATAGTGACTCTAAATACTGTCTGGTAAGTGTTGTAGTGAATCTTACACTTGTCATACAGTACTATGAAAAGTGACTTTTTCCCTGAATACTGTTGAAAAACATTATTCATTTATTAAGTGCCAAAAGTGCATTACTGCAATATGAAGAATAGAGTAAGACTCAGTTTGGCTCCAAGGAGATTACAAGAGAGCAGATATTTGGTGCAATAAACACACTGGGCAGTTCAGATGTTCTGATTGACAGTGGTTCATTATTTTCTCTTCATCTGTCCTCCCTCGTAGCTCACGTGAAAGATGGCAAATAGGTAAAAACCCTCTTATTTAGGTTGGTGAGTGCTGCAAAAAAAAGTGCTGGGAACCACAGGCTGTCTGAGTAAAAGGGTATGAGAGTAGAAGGGAGGCCTAGGTATATAGTCCTAAACCTGAGTTTTCCTTCATTACTCTGCCACCTGTACAGCAAGAGGGTTGCAATGCTCACATTGTTTAGTGGCTGGAGAAGCAATTTTGGTATGAGAACTATAAATTTTATTTTTGACAAGCTGTGTAACCTTAGGGAAGCTATTTTATTTATCTGGGCTTCAATTCATCCAACTATAAAAAGTGGAAAATAATGATTTTCCACCTTTCTGAAGTGCTTTGAAAACATTATAGGTACCATTTACAGAATATGCAAAATATTGGTGATATTCAAATTGACTTAGAGGGAAACTCCTTATCTTCTTACTCATCCCTTGGGATACTTAGCTGCCTTAACTAGATTTTAGGTGCTTCTTAGATATTAGTATTCATAAATCAGTTTCTGAAAAGTTTTCAAAACTGTACTTCATGATCACATTTGGTATAATTCTTAAGAAAAATGAAAGCCCAAGGTGTATCGTTTTAATGCCATTAACTGTTCCTCTGTAGAGTTTAGCCAACAAAGTTTAAAGGCTGACAGGCCCTCAAATGGTCGTACCCAATGTTCAGATTGTCTAGTCTGAACCCATTTAAAACTTACCTTGAGTTCAGTGGCTCTGCGTGAATGATAGATTATCTTTCAGGGGGGAAAAAAAAACAGACAGGAAAAAAAAACGTCATTCTAGTCTTGGTTTAAACATTTCTAATAATAGCAAATTCACTAGAAACTTGGTAAATTGCCCTGGGGTTAATTGTGTTTGCTGCAGAAATATGTACCATATCTCTCGTTTGAATTTACTTAGCTTCAGTTGAGGTTTCAGTGTTAATTCTTGTATTGATTTTAAAATGTGAAATTTCATCTTTATTTTTAACAGGAAATGGGTCTGAGTTTCAGTACACTGTGGAATAGAAACAATATTAAAATTTTTCTATGAAATAATTTTTCTGTTATTCAGTCAGTTCTATTATTATCTTCAAACAATTTCTTAACTTCATTTATTGGGAATTCCACGTCGTTTCTTGGGAATTGAAGTCAAACTTATGCAAGAGTAAATTTCATAACTCTTCTTGTCTTTTTCATGAATATTTTTTACTTTGTTTCCTATTCTTCGATCCAGTACCTCCACAATTCTATTGTTTTCATTAAAGTACCATCAGTGGTATACATGTCATTTCTTCTTAATTCCATAGAATGAATACCAAGAGGTCTTTGTAGAACTGAAGGAGTCACATAGTTATAATAATGTGGCTGGATAATAGCAGCACTTTTTCTGGAGAAAGGCAAAGGACTTCTGCCTTCATTCAGTACTGCATTAAAAATACTTTGTTATAAATAGACATGAACTTTTTAAAAATAAATTTTGGCAAATCATGACCACTAAATCATGTTAAAAAGAAGATTGGAATAGTTCACAAATAGTAGATAAAACACTTGCAAAGATCAATACATAACTGCCCAGTGAAGGAACGTATAAGGACTGAAAAGTGCTGAGGTACATAGGACTCAGAAAGCATGAGTTTGTTTACACTTTCTCATGCTCACACAAACAACTGATTTTTCCGATTTGATCCTAAACTGGGTTATAGGCAGAGCCTTCCAATTTCAAACTGTTTCAAAAAAACATCAAAGCTTGTTAATCTTTGATATTATGATGGCAAATGTACTAACAGGATATAATTCAGATTATATGATGACAATAATACAGAGATACATAAAACTAGAAAGCATTATTTACTAGGTGATTCCCAGTAATGCTGTTTGCATATGTGCTATTATATATAAATTAGGACACCACTAGTTTGAAGGTGGAGTGTATGTGTAATTGTTGGTGAAAGAAATGTCAGCAATTTGGTGAAAGGAATGTTAAGGAGTACTGACTGAATACCAGGTGGGCTGTTCACTGGTAGAAGTGTCTTCCCATTTGTGTTGGCGAAGTGCCCCTAGACTTGATGGCTCCAGGCCCAGCC
>NW_010428527.1:94927-108175 GCF_000710305.1 Buceros rhinoceros silvestris
AGGAATGGAATCTGCTCTCTGAGATAGCTCTGGAGAATCAGTCCTGAAAGACTAGTTTCAGACCATCTGGAGCCAGATGGCCAACTTCAGACTTCTAAAATTTAAAGGGCAATTTATTTGGCTTATTGAAGTCTAAGTGAGCTTTGCCATTGACTTCAAGGAGGGACATGAATTTACACAGGGTTTTGGGTTCAGAAGTGTTACCAGGTTAAAATTCTTTTAGGACGGAAGAGGAACACTCTAAGACAAAATGTGTGGGGGCTGTACTGGAAATGAGAATCTGGATTTTCCAAGAGCAGATGGTGAAAAATATCTTTGCAGCTCACTGGTGCCTTATCTTGAATTGCACTACTTTGCTGTTAAAATCTCGTCTTTTCAAAGTCTGTCTGCATGAATTTTACATTTCTAAATAAAAGTGTAATAGGGTAATTTAGTAATTTGGTGTCTCCTGTGTACTCACGTTCTCTCCTAAAAGAAATTATGAAGACCCAAATATATTAACCACTCAGTGTCATGACTACAGATATTGCTGAATGATTCTTACTGGATTCATTGGTAAACTATTGTTTCTCTTGGGTGCTTTGGCTCTCCATTCTGAGTTTTATCCACTTTTTTTTTTTTTACTGAACTATCAATTTACCATGCTTTTGCAAACTGAATTAACTTCTATTCATGATTCTTCCATTTAAATGTCCCTGCAGAAATAAACCCTAAAATATTAGAATTACGAATATTAAGTTCTTCCTATGAAACAAGCTGAGTAATTCAATATGGGAGGACATGGACTAAAAGAAGAACTGAGAAAAGAAGTCCATATATCAGAAAGAACGGTGAATTTTGTCTCAAAAAAGGGCAAGGACCTTTTAACAGTTATATTATTCAGTGCACAAAGTAGCTTATTTTGGGAAATAGCTTCTTGGTATATAGCACGTATATAAACTTTTCAGGTGGTGTTCTTATACCTTGAAATTGCATTAGGTTCTGTGAAATCACAGCATCCTAAGAAAAAGGTTCCAAATATATGTGTAGTATTGAAAAAGAGTGGGATTAGGCAGTGAGACATTTGCTTATTTCTGGCATAGGTGTATAGTCATGTATAGCAGTGACAATAAATCAGTAGTGGTTACTAGCATATGGCTTTTCATGACTTGCATTGTAGTTGTGCAAATCCTTCATTTCATTTTCTATATACATAAATAAGGACTGCTGTTTTGAGTCTGTAGTACAAAATTCCATGTTTTTCAATATACAGAAGCTTATGTTAATAGATACTGGAGTGCAGACACTAGTTACAGGATCCAGGTAATTAGATATATGACCTCTGCTATCTAAAAGCTATTAGCACTGGCCTCATTTCATTAAGGGATGGGCATCGTACTGCTTTCTTCTATATCTTCACTACACCTCGAGTTTCAGTTTTAACTTGAAATTTGACAAGCAGTGATCTTATTACTATTTCCAAAACACCACCACAAAAAAAAAAAAAAAAAAAAAACAGTATTGTGCACCAAGTACAGCTGCTGAGGACAACAACATGCACCATGAGGACCAACACTTCATCAGCTGTTACTAACCTGAAAAAAGTTGAGTACTTCAAAGCCAGGCAGAAGTCAGTGGGATTGCCACTATGAATATTCCCACTCAGGGGTTCCCTGCTGACACCTTGTGCTAGCTCTTCATTCACATAACACGGGCTTTATTGATATTGTAGAGTGCTCGTGTTTCAATAGGGTTGTTACACATTTCAAGTTAATGCCTTATTAAAAGGTTAAGTATACTGCATTCAATTCAATTATATTTATCAGTTTTTCAACTTCTGCCAGACTTGCAATCTATTAAAAATAAGTCAGATTTGATTAGATTTATTATCAGTAAAACTGATTAACTGGCATTATTAAGGCTTCTTTATATTAATTTTTATTTAAGTTACTACTGTATGTGATATCCCAGTGGTTTAATCACTGGATTAAACCTAGGCCGATAGTTATCTGATTTTATCACTTGGTACCTTTTGAGTATTTGCACAGTAGCACTCTGCAAATCATCTAGAATTTCCTTAATACAACGAGATTTATTACAGATTAACATCAGTATCACGAACATATTCTTGGCCATTCCTTTAATATACTTGGGTGCAGATTACAGGGATCCACTGACTTCAGAATATTTATTCCACAGAGTTACTGTTTTAACACCCGGATAATGACACTAATGCATTAAAAAAAGTAATTCCAGCATCACACCACTGTACACTACCTTTTGTCATAGCTAAAGATCAAGATCATGTCAGCTTTTTCTATATGCCTTAGCAATTTGTTACCTTGAAATAGTCAATACATTGTTAAAAAACCACTTTTGTTAATAATATCTCTAAAAAAAATATTTACCAGGAGCCCTGCCAGCCCTGGATTTTTCTGAATGACTTTAGTTTTTCTCTCAGTCAGATTGTCTTTTTTTTTTTTTCCCTAGATAATGAGCTCTTTTTAAAAAAGCTCTTATTGCTATTTATTTATTGTCTTTACTTTTTCTGCCCAGTTAGTCTTGCTTAGAGCTTTTTGCAGCTTTGGGAAATTAGCTGTTTGGAAACCTTCAGAGCATATGTGTTATTGGTGGAATCAAGTCCTGCCCCTATTAAATGTTAACTGGTCATGCTTATACACCCTATCTGTAGTTTATAGTTTGATCTTAATCATTATTAATAAGAGTCTAAAATAGTTATCTCATGTTGGGTTCAATTTCTCTTACATTGTTTTGCTATTGGTGTTGGCTGAACTGCAAGACAAGTTTCTTATTTGTTAGGGCAGAGTTTCCACATCTGTGTTTTAAATGGAAGTACCCCATAATATATTTCTCCTCCACACATCGCCAAGTTAAGGAATATTTTATCCTAGTTTTGGTTTAATTTATTGTTTTGTATCGTGTGTGTTCTTTTTTTAAAATCAGATCCTTGCTATGAGCTTTGTCACATAGCACTACAGTCTGCTTCCATTCTCTTTTGCCTCTAAGCAATAGCTCTAACGTAAGTATCATCTTTAGCAGAGTGTCACCCTGTGGTTTAGCTGCAGGGCATAAGGGCTCTTTTGCTGCCACCCATGCCCCTAGTCTATAGCCAGAGACTTCACTATTCTAATCACCCAGACAATCCCAGGATTCAGTGACTGTCCATATTCTCGAGATGCAAGTCGGAGCAATATAATTTTGAAGAAAGTATTTGTATACAAAGAACTTCAATTCCTAAGGAAAAGCTCATCTAAACACTGGGGGGTTTTTGTCTGTGACATCCATAATGCATACTTTAAACATGCATATATTTTCTGTAAGCCGGAAGAAAAGGACATAGAAAACTTATTTCTCCACATATTAGGGAAAAGGTGTCCCATGAGTCCCCATCAGTCAAGAAGCAGAACCAAATTGTCTGTCTCTAGGGGTACATGGGCTGAAGAACTAGAAGAAATTCTTGTCCCCACTCTAAGACTAACTCTACAGCAGGTCATAAACAGCTTGAACCAACGTACTAAAGAATGCAAAAAGTTCCTGTTACTTACAAATCAAGAGTATCAAACAACAAGCAGACAGTGGAAGTCAGTTCCTAGGGTGCATTCCCCCCCTTCCACACTGAAATAATTTTAGTATCTAGAGGCCTTTGAAAGTCTTGGAGACCTTTGCTATGTTTCCTATAATTTGCATAACCATTTCTACCCCCAGCTGCAATATTATTCCCTGCAGTATTCTCATTCCAGGCTGTTTCCTTATTATGTGATTATTACAGTTTTCAAGACTGATTGTTTTATCAGTCTGCAGCTATATAAGAGATCTGGCTAAAATTACTTTCAAATACTATTTATTTAAATGCTAAAACAGTGTTTATGATTGTGGTCACAATTTCAAATCACTTATTTCCCAAATGTTTGTAAAGGGTTTTTTTAATGTGTATAACAAGGTATTAATTTTCTGTTCATCGCCGTGATTACAAAATACTTACAATTTAATTATTAAACATATTGTAAAAAGATCTTTCAGATTTATTTTTAAATTGATCAATCCATCATACAGTTTGGAAACAGGCCAGTCCATTTTTATCCATTTTTAAAGGATATAAGCCATACATTCCTCAGATATGTACATAATATTTCTCATATAAGAATAAGTATTTTAGCTTCTGAGAGTTGATTTCAGAAATAAAACATTGTTGCTAACATCATAAATCTTCAGCAAGACATACCTGCTCAGCATTTTAGGACATGATTCACAGGGATGTGAAGCATGCAAAGAACCACTGAAGTCAACTGAAACTGTGATCTGTTCCCACTTCTCAAAATCTGAAGGCCTATTTGCTTTCATCTTGTCAGCGATCGCGTAATGCTAGTTTGGATCCAAGATGCAGGGACAAACTAGGCATTACACAGGCAAGAATGAAAGATCTCCATAGGATTTTCCTATGTAACTATTATGAAAAAGCCATTTCAAAGAGACATGGGGCCTCTAGTCAGTCATTTCTACTGGGAACAGACTTCTAGGCTTAAGACTAGCTTTATTATTTATTATGTAGTAATGGAACATTACCTTTGTTATGAGACTAAAGGAAAAAGGTGAAAGCTGGGTTATGAAATCTGAAGAAAGCCTCACACATGCCAGAACTAGCTAGGAATTACCAGAGTGATAAGTTTGAGAACTCAGGTCCCAAACAAAATCAAGAAATAAGAATTCAAAGAGAGGATTTCTTTTCCCTCCTAGTTTCCTCTATTCCAGGAAATTCATGTGGTCAAAGGTTTCTTTTAACAGAAAATTATTTACAGGTGCTGTTCCTGGCTCTGTCACAAAGTTGTGTCTTACACCTCCATCTAAGTGAAGTCAGTCTTTGGATCCATGTGACTTCTTCCTGTAGGGATCTTTCTGTTAAGTAACTGCCTGCTACAAAGCCAGCGCCCGTGGCCTTCCAGAGCGTTGGATGACTCAGAAGGGCAATGACTATTTTGGACAGATGGAGCAGGAGTGTTTCTAGATGACGTTATAAACGCGTATGTAAAGTACTGTATTTCAGAAACACTTTATATTAGAATCTGAACACTTATGAAAAAACTGAGACTTCAGTCCACAGCTTTTCTTCTGCAATATAATAACCCCGGGGTATGAGAATTAATGAACGTGTTTGACCAATAGTGCAGGACACTCTTTACAGTGATGTTTGTTATTTATTATTGTTTAATCTTTTTGCATTCCAATTAAGCATCAGAAATCACAGTTAGACCAACTAGAAGTTAGTTAAAAGCTTCTATTACTATTACTCCAGAGGAGTGCAACATGTTATTGAAAGCCTGTCCCTTCTTGATTTTTTCCGGTTTCTGAACTGAATTCTTATTGTTCACTTCCTTTTGAACCATTTCTTTAGCAGAAATTTTTTCCTACAATCATGAATTGTGGAAATGCAATTCTCACAAATGATGAAAGAGAAAAGTAAAAGAAAGTTGAGATTCAGTCACATGAATCCTGAAGTTGGGCCTAGAAGATGCACACCTTTAAATTCCTGCCGGTTGGCACTGCCCTGCAGGTATAATGAATTGCAGCTTATTTTGGTTTGGGATGACTATTGTCAAATAGGCTTCCTTAGCGGTACCTCTGACAAGCTTTGAATTCAGCCAGTGCAGCCCCTCCAGGGGTGAATGAAGGTTTTAACTGAGGGCTGAGCCAGGTAAGAGCTTCCCTCGATGTCATATGAGCTTCATGTTCTAATTCGCTGTAAGAGTGTAAAAAGGTGCAGAAATACTACAACTTCGGGCCTTTTCCAAGATCAAAGAGATTTTCTTCAATTACAAGTACACAAAGTTGCTGTGAATTGTGTCTAGCACCATTTTGAAGTTACCACAAAAGATTTGATCATGTAAGATACCTATAATTTAAATTTTCTCTGATTTTAAAATTATAAATCTGACACAGCCTGAAAGTCATTCATCTAAGGAAAAAAAGAAAAGAAAAGTTGTGGAACTTGTTTGAAAGAATTTGAATTCAATTTTCATTCTTCATCTTTTCTTACTAGAAGTAATATAAGAACAATTCATCCACTTACTGAATTTAAGCAGGATTTTTTTTTTATTAAAAGCTATTTTGATAAATGGTTACCTGTAACCCTGATGAACTTTAATTTGTGAACCTGCTGAGTTTAATGGAATGAACAGAGACAATTCTTGAATGTTTCCACTTTGTTTCACTAGATCCAAAATGTTGGGGTGCTTTCCTTAGTCAAGCTAAACTCTAAACACGAATCTTTCAGGATTCACCCAGAACTTTGTGGTTTTTACTTACACACTGTAAAACCTACATCTTCTGTGCACACACCATTGAAGCTTGCCAACTTCAGCTCAGTGTGATTTCAAACAGCTGAGCTATTGAATGCTCAAAATGAGTTTTGTAATGGAAACATCAATTCAGCATTAACTATGGCACTTTTAAATACATGCATACTATATTAATAACATAAAGCAGCATTTGTAGCACTTTAATCTTGCTGTCAGGCAGCTGATCTGTTAGTAGGGATTTTTTTACAAATTCAGAGAATTTACACTTAGAAGGCGAACATTGCACAAAATCAGTTCACTAGTGAAAAGAAGAATTTGTTAATAAATATTTCTCAGACACCAAACTACTGAAATTTATGCAGCAGCCTCATCTGAAAGCTGTGCTTATTTTTACAACTGAGTCTTTTCCATTATCCAAGAGTGGTTTTCCCATTTCAGCTTTCTCATTCCCGTCTTTTTTTCCATACACTTTTTGAGGTTTCCCTGCTTGGGCCTCTTTTCTATCCTTCAGTAAGGTTGAATTCCCTGATGGTAATCGTAATTATAAACATATGTTGTTACTGTGGGCTACCAATTTACTTGCAGACCTTGGTATTAAAAAAAATGTGGGGTTTGGAATATATTTTACATCATCAGGGCATATCTCATGAATAATTAAAGGAAACTCAAATCTGTAGTAAAAGCAGTCTCTGGAATGTCATGCCTAAAGACAACTGTATACTAAGACTGGCTTGACTCAAGTACTACCCAGAACAATTAATACCATGGCAGAAAATTACGAGTTTCACTATCACTAATATATTTTAAAAATTTTTTAGTTGTGTCTTTGAGATTGGGATGTCTATTAGGAAAACAGAAAAATACAGAAATAAGTATTTTGGAGATCACTAGACTTAGGATATTTAATTTATCACAGACAATCACTGAAAAAAAATGTTTCAAATAAAAAAATCAAAAGGCAAAGTAAAAATATTCTAAATTTTACCTGTGTTTTAGTGGCTTCTTCCACAATCTGTCTTTCATTCAGGGTTATTGCGAATGCCTCTGTAATTAACATGTTAGATTTCTAGTGACTTATTTTACTGTGTAGCATTTTATTGCTGATGTGTCAGTCAGCATAATGTTCACAGTGCTGCAGGGAATAATCAGAGCATGCATTAGGCAATTCATATTGTATTTGGTATCCTGGTAAGACAAGATAAAATGTTTTGAAGATTAGTTTAGAATTGAAAAACCAATGCCACCCCCCCTCCCCACTGGGAAGACATAACAGTAATTAATGAATTAATTTGAAAGGAATGTAGGTCCATTTTAGATTCAGCTGGACTTGATAAAGTTTGCCACACTTTTTGCCTACTTCAAGAATAGGTGTCAGCAGCGTCACAGTCTGAGCGAGCCGTGCATTCATGGATGTGGTGGTAGGAAGGAAGAAAACCACAGTACCTACCTGTGAAATGCAGTGACAGTGATGCTGGGGAGTTACGAACCAGCCAGCTTAGCACCAGTTCCTGGAAAGGCACCTGAACAAAGGAGGTTTGTTAACAACCATATAATGAGGAAAAGAATATGAGCTAACATGGATTTATAAACTAAATATAGACTAAACTGTTCTTAATTTATTTGCTTAGTAAGTTAACAAGCATTGCATATATGAAGGAAATAGATATATGTCTTGACTGTAATTAGACTTTCATCACTGTGTTATGGCACAGGCTGGATGAAATCACTATAAACTGAATAAAATACTGTTTGCAAAGCAGTATGTAAGTAGTTACTTGTTAAACCAGGAGGAGATACTGAGCAGGGCTCTGCAAGAATCTCTCCTGGGTGTGGCTGAACTGCATATTCTCAGTAATGAAATGGATGACAGAAAAAAGAGCATACTTACTGAATCCACATGCCTACCTGGGAGGAAGCAAAAGTTTTTGGTAAGGAAGAGATACAATTCAAACTGATCTTGAGAAATAATCTCAAAAAAAGCATACAGTTCGAAAAAGAGAAGTACAGGGTTAGATATGAACAATTGCTCAAAGACAGGATAAGGAACAAGAGGCTTAGATATGGTCTTGGAGGTCTGGAAGGCACAGTACGCTGCAAGCTGAACCTTTACCAGCGGGTAGCACCAACAGCACAATGCTGGGGAAAGGTCAGCTGTTGTGCTGGGGAGGAGAGATGATTATTGTCTGGTCCATGTTTTTCAACTAGTCAGCACAAATGTTACCTCGGCTGGAGAACTGTGCCCATTTACAAGCGTAACACTTTGAGAAAGGTGTGTATCATCTGGAGAAACTCTTCTCCTTGCTGTGGATAGAGAAAATACTGGTCATAAATCGCAGAGAGAAAGATTCAGATTAGGTATTAGGGATTCTTTTCTTATAGGAATAATTTAGCTTGGGAAGAAATTGCCTAACACTTTTGTGGAATTACTGTCACTGGGAGATTTCAAGAGCAGATTGGGAAAACATCTGTCAGGAGTATGGTAGTTATATTTGATACTCTGCTGAAGCAGAGATGACTTCTCACTTCTCCCACCCTGGTTTTTGATGATTTGTTGAAATTATCTCAAGATACTGGTTTTGACTAAATAACCAACTGTTCTTACGTTGAAGTCAAGTGATGTGATTTTCTATTGATTTCACTAGGTTTGGTTCAGGAACAGGGTGTAGAAAAGGCCTGATCCCACTCTCATTTCAGAAGAGACTAGATTTCTTTCTGTGGAGCTTTAGTTGAATTCTGAACATAGGCCGTGTCTACATGTGTATATCAAATTATGTAATGTTAATACAATTCTGTCAGTTAAGCGTTATCACTGAAAACTTGATGTTTGAGCAAGTATGAGAGAACTAAAACTTTAGCAACAGCATGTCTTTTTCAGAGTTTAGCAGCAGAAACTCCAAAGAAAGTGTTCCTCAGTGATGCACATTCCAAGAAATTCTCATGCACCAGCATGGATGAAGTACTGAATCATTTAAAACTTATGGCTGTAATGAGTGAATACGATGCCAGGAAAAAAGGGATACTTGGGCTCCACTCCCAGTGTGCTCTGGGTCACCTGCATTTTTCTTTTTCATTTTGGGGGCTTATGTTGTATTCTAGGAGTGATAGAAGTGGGATTTTGTGATCTTGCTCTCTGGGAGCAGAAGAAAACTAGCAATGGAAATAATAAAAATGTGCAAAAGTCTCTTTTCAGCTTCTTTGGGATCTAGCCAAACTCATAGAAGACAGTACAGTAAGAAAATCCTCTTCCAGATTATTTAATTGTTAGACAGGTCCCAGGCTGATGACTCATCCCCATCTTTTACACTAAGCAAAGTTCCTTTGTATTGTCTAGAATTTTTGCTCATCCTCTTAGCACACAACTTTTTCATAAGCCTAGCCTTAGGAGTTTTATGGCTTCCAGAATCAGAGAGGCTTGGTCAGGTTTAAATAAACATCCATGCTAACCATCTACCACTGAGCATTGTGATGTTTGCCAGCCCCATGGAATGCATGCTCTAAGCATCAGCTGATAAATTGCTATTTTTATTGAGGCTTCAATCAGAAATCTCTACCAGAGTGAACAGTGAAACTCAGTAACCAGCTGTGTACTCTATATTACAGAGAGGTAGCAATATGTAAAAGTATTCAAGAAAAGCAAAATCAACCATGTAGGCAGAGTTCATGAACATTGCATTCACCCTGATGGGCACGGTCAATAATTAATATTTCAGCTAATGAAGGAAACAACATGACTCAGTGGGTGAAACAACAGATTAGGACTTTTGCATTGCATTAGTGCATGGGTCTGCAGTACATCTCTCATTTTGGAATTCACTTCATTTTCTTCTCTTTGCCATATTTTCCCTATAATAAAACAGGACAAACATTCAAGTGAGATTCATTAGGTTACAAGGATAAAAATGGTGTTAAAGAAAGAATAGTTATCATATAGATGATCAGAAATAATTCATAAGTATCACAGAATGGTAGGGGTTGGAAGGGACCTCTGGAGATTATCCAGACCAATCCCCTTGCTAAAGCAAGTTGCACAGGACCATGTCCAGGTGGGTTTTGAATCTCTCCAGAAAAGGAGACTCCTCTCTGGGCAGCCTGTTCAACAATCCATCACTCTCAAAGTAAAAAAGTTTTTCCTCATGTAAAGGTGAAACTTCCTGTTGACCAGTTGGTGCCCATTGTCCCTTGTCCAGTCGCTGGGCACAACTTAGAAGAGTTTGGCCCCATCCTCTTGACACCTGCCCTTTAGATATTTATAAGCATTGATAAGATCCCCTCTCAGCCTTCTCCTCTCCAGGCTGAACATGCACAGGTCTCTCAGCTTTTCCTCGTGAGAGATGCTTTCTAATCTTCGTGTTATCTCTATTTGACCTTTGCTGTGAAAGTAAAATTCTTTGACTACTTCAGACTATGCTTGATTCCTACTTTGAGACCCTAAAAATGGGTCAGTTTTACATGACATAAGATGGTCATTAAAAACGATATATTAGATTGCAGAATAGCCGTTTATTGAGGATAGTAGACTTTCTTTTTTAGTACAGGGAATATTGGTTTATAGCTGATCTTAAACATTTTGCTGAGGTTATCCAATGGAGGGAATGATTCACAAGAGATGGCTCCTAAGTGTGCTTTCAGATTTTTTCTTTTTTTTTTAGCTAATGTGTCTTTTTTGCACTCTTGTGAAGAAACAGTGAAGTGTTTGAAGTCCTCCCAAGTCACTGCAGTCCACACAAAGGAGGGCATTTGCCTTGTTTGTAGCAGTCCTGAGAGGAATCTAACAGGGATCTTCCAGAGCTGACATTCTGTATGTCTGCACTGAAAGAAGAATATCATCCAGTAGACTTGCCATGAAATGCCTTGGAGGAATTCAAACAGCAATGTGTATACGTGCATGATGCATTCTAGTTCACTGTCTTCCAAGCCCAGCAGAGGAAAGAGACTAGATAGGTTTCAGGAGCAAGAGGAGAAAATTGTGTAAAGGTTAAACTCCGTGCTAAAATCACTGACATTTGAACAACATAGATGTAAAAGAAAAGCAAACGCATCAGACATTAACTAGGGTTATTGTACTGGAAACTTTATCTTGGTAATGATTACAAAACAAACCAAAAAACCCCATACCTCAAAAAATCCCAATCAAAAAAAAAACCCCAAAAAACCCAAAACTCCAAACCAACCTACTAGGAAGGCTGTGGCTCAACATAAATAAGTTTTTAAGAAAACACTGTTAATTGAAGAATGTGCCTTTATATAGATATGATCAATATAAAAGTGTGCCTGTCATTCGTATTTAAACTTGTTCTTTTTTAATTAAAACCAGAACTAATTTAGAACTTTGTGCTAGGAGCGCATAAATAGTGTAGAACAGAATTATAGATGTGATGCCATAGTAGTATTTTTATCTTTTGAGTTATGTGTTTCCTCAGCACCCCTTAATATATTTGACTCCATCTAAATATCACGGATAGATTAATTGACTGTTAAACTAGTGCCTGCTTTATGTACAGGCAAGAACATTTCTCTCTTACTGAGAGGACACAAAAGTTTCTTTTAATAAAAAACAAATCAAAGATTCTTGCTAAGCATATGATCAGGAATTTGATGTTTGATTTGAAGTAATATCTGAATGTGTTTCTATTTAGGAAACGAATGATTTCTAAAATAGCCTGAAAATCCTGGAAGAGCAAGTGTGTCTCATCATACCATGTGAGCTCTAACTGATGTATTTTCAGGTTTTGTTAGCAAGTGTTTGAATTTTTGCAGAATAAAAAATGTCTGTGATTATCAGGAAGGACTTCTCAGCACTAGATAAATAAAAGAAAATTAAAAAAAATAGTGCAAAAAATGTTAAGTGCCATAATTTCGGTGAAGAAATAATAAGATTTTTATAGGTATCTCTACTTGGTTTTTTGCCCAGTTTCTGTTTAAGAAAGAAGAGACATATGTATATATTCAGTTCCTTTCATTTAATCTCAACCAACAGCAAGAATGTTGAAGACAGTAATTGTTCCTGAGTTAGCCTGCCCTTGCCAGTAGCATTATTAGCTCTTGGGATACTGGCTAACACAGATTGAAATCTCTCCTGAAATCTAGCTGCTTTTGAGAGACCCAAAGCAATAAACATCAATAAAAAGCCATCAGCATCCCTCTTATAAGCATATGTGCATATACTCACAAGTCTGGATCATTTTTTTGGTTGGGGCATGAGCAAGTGTGGGCTTCCTGGATTCCATTTCCTTGAGACCTTATTAACTTCAGTCTATTTGTGTTTTCCACTTAGCTGACCATGTTGTCAATGCTTATCAAATAATAAATCCTAATTATACTAAAATCAGGTTTGGAGCACACAGCTGCATGTCATCTAAATTTGTCTTTCATTCTGCCTCTAGAAAGTCATCCTTGCTGAGACTGCTGCCTTTCAAGCAGCAGTACCCTTGGCCTGAGACTGACTGATATTTGAAATGAATCAGCAGTACAGTAAACTTGATTATCAAAACCAAACAGTTGTTCATATTTAGAGCATGGCCAGAAATGGTAAGTAGCATCCACTCTGCGTGCTTTGCTTGCCAAAGGGCTGGTCAGTGGTAAAATTGCCCCAGACCAGGGAAGCTCTAACTAGAGTTATTGGTATGAGGGAAGTCAGGCTGTGAGGAGGCATCTTGAGGATCAGAATAGAGACTGACACTTGAGGGTGTAACCTGTAATTGATCAAGCTTTAATCACAGGATGTTGGGTCCAGAGTGTGCAGGTTCTAACTGCAGTTGGATCGGTTCGTTGCACCTTTGCAAAATCAGTGCAGGTCTTCTAAAGTGGCACTGAACAAAGAGGAAAAAAGAGACCAAAAGGAGATAACTGGGATACAGATACGGAAAAATACACATAACAGCACTGCTCAAGAGGTTCCAAAACAACATTTAGAGCCATGTCTGTGATTCTCTTATGTACAGAATAGTCACTCTTT
>NW_010428527.1:108278-113373 GCF_000710305.1 Buceros rhinoceros silvestris
TTTCCTTTTTATTTGCCTGGGAATGTATTTTCATTGTTCAGCACGCTGGTTTTCTCTTTCACTCCTAACAGGCAGAGCTGAACCTTGGTAGGTTGGAGCTATGTAGCTGCATTTCGTGTTCCCTTAGCAACTGAATAACTGACACTTGAAGAGGAAACAATAAAGAAGTGTGTTTTAATTCTTTTACAGTTTGATAAAGCTTGAGAGATGGAGAAGCCATGCAGCAGCTTCATGAGGAAGGAGAAAGCAAACTGGCTTTTGTTTTTATCTATTAACCACTCTGAAAAGACCTGCTCCACTGCTTTTACTCAAAAAGCACACTCTATGTAGCTAATCTGAATTGATATTTATGTTATATGGAATCCTAGTTACAGGTTATTTGTGATACAGATTTGTATGTTTAGTATAGTAAGGTGAGAGTGAAAAGGGAGAGGAATGGAAAATCTAAGCCACGCCTTAGCCACTTCCTAAACCCTTTGCCTTCAGAGACAGTTCTGGTTCTGGTTATACAGGTTGGTCAGTTCTAACTTCAGAACCTTCTTTGCTGGGAAAGTTCAAGAAGGCAGAAGAATAAACTGGCAATTTGACTTTTTGAGGAGAGAGGTGGGATAGTTTTTGGAGGACTCACAAGGTGGCTGGATCAAATGGATCTACCTAATCTTTCAGGAAATAGAAAAGGCACATCAATATACATACACATAGACTGATATTTCTAAAAACATTTTCCTCATAGGAATCATTTCTTCTGTTAAATGTAACTTTTATGCTAAGGAGACTGTTATTTATCCCACTTGGTGCAGAGTTGTGGAGAATGGAATGGAGGAATGGAGGCTGCATGGGAAATAGCATGTAGTCAAAGTACTACAGTCTAGGGACTGTTCTGAGAAGCACAAATTTATTTAAAACTTCTCCAGAAAAGGCAAATGCGCAAGGCCTAGGATAACACTCATGAGAAAAGAGTAGAATGGTGCAGTATCCCTTTAACCATGTCACACATCCTGTAAGAAGAATGTTATAGCCTTTTATTGCCTCCTTACTTTTCTTTTCCTTTTTGTCTGCTGTTTTCTGTCTCACATTTTACCTTTCTCCTTGTATTGTCCCAACCATTCATTTTAATCAGCTCTTCTTCCATAACCTGCAGCTTTAGTATTCTACATCTTTCTGCATGCTAAGATTGCTCTCCCGAGCATTGCTCCTCCCACAGTTTGATGGATTGCTGTTTATATGCTACTGCTCCTTGCTCTCTGAAAAGTGCTGAATTGCATGCAGGCGCAGAGTTCAGACACTTCCACACTTTGATACAACATGGAGCACGGGTCTGACTAGACCTAGTGATGCTTCTGTATTTCTATGATTATGCTTGAATACGTTTTGTTATCAAAACCAGTTTTGCAGAGATGCTTCTTCCTCATGTCCTGTCTGACTCTCTTTTTTTTTTTCCTGTTTTTGTTGTAATTGCACATCTCCAGTTCTTCAGAAAAGCACGTCTTCCTCTATTCATGATACATGATAGGGCCAATGCCTGTTAAAGCAGACAAGTACTCTCAGTGTCCTATTAAATTTGACTCATATCTGTAAGCATGTTCAAGATTTTGGCTACTTTCAATTTGCAGAGTCTTCTGATGCATAGCACTATCCCTTTCTTCCCCACAGATAGGCAGGGCAGCAAAGGCTCATTTCAAGCCATTGAGTCTGTCCAAACTCTTTCACAGGACATCTACCACAGGGGTCCCTTTCCACTAGTGGTGACTTGGTGATACTGCAAAGATGATGACTCCGAAAGTACTGTTCACAACCCTCCATTTCTGAATTTGTAAGATGACAAATAATTTCCACCTGAACATCTGTGACATTTGGGTTCTGAAACAGTCTCAAATACCATGCTGTTCATTAGTGGGGATTCAATTTCCTGTAACTCTCTGCTTCAGTTTTGCTTCAATGCATAGTGTGCATATTCATTAAAAACAACAATAACAAAGTTTTGCGGAACAGAGGGGTGTGTAAATAAAAGACGCCTGGGGCAAAGCTGTGTTTTGTGTTCTGGACATTTATATAGCTATTTACAGTGCTCTTCAGTTAAATAATAATAATAATAAAAACCCCCCAGAATTACCATAGCAACAGAAGCAAGTATGTGTTACATTTTTAATCTCTGAGATACACAAACCCTTACTAAGAAAACACGCAGAAGAAAAAATGTGAACTTTTGTGCCTTCCCTGTGTTTGAAGGGAATATTTTGTTTCTAATTTCCTTGCCAGTATTTAATGCTGCCTTTGTTAGAGGAGAAGCTTTGTTCTCTTTGCATTGTTACGCTTGCATCTCAGGCAGAGGATGAGTGCAGGAGACAGCTGGAATGTGTTCTCTTCCGAGACATTTTGGAAACTGCCAGAAGTGTACAGCAAATGGTGGCTATGAGGCCACTATGACATTTTTTTTTCTGGGATGCAAGAATGAATTCCACAGGTGAACACATGGGCAGCACATCTATAAATAAAACATGCTTATGTTTCATAGCTGCACAAAACTACTTGCTATGCTTTTCTGAATCTGAGGTACAGGGAGGTTTCTGTTCAAGTTTATTTCCCCTTCCTCTCCACCCCAGTTTGCCGGTTTTACATGGTTTCCTTTAATCTCTTTTGAATTAGGGTATGCAACATTTCCGCTACATAAAAGATCCATAACAGTTCTGTTTACAAATACATAAACCCACATCAGTGTGTGTTGTGCCTAAGAAGAGTGAAAGGAAAGAGGCATTGGTTAATCCATCAGTAGTCTCTCCATTACTCTCTCCTGTGGTGGTAAATTGGGATTTATTCCTCTTGTTGATGGTAAATATTTTTTCCTCTATTCTATCTGCCCCTGTTATTGGCAGAATAATTACAATTCCTCTTATCAAGATAATCAAGAGACTAAACTAGCTGCTTTCCCCATATTAGTGCAGTACTTTGTTTGGAATCTCCTGCAAAGAATGGGGCTTTTGCAGCAACATGCCTGGAAACTTCACTGGTTCCAAGACAAACAGCTCTTGAGCCAAGATCGATTTGGACAGTGTGCAATAGCTTGCATCTTTTTTTCAGAAGATCCAGAGTCCTTTAGAAAAGCTAAATGAGCCTTACAGCAGCCCTAGAAGGAACAGCTGTGGGTAGCTTGAGGTATACAGTAATGTTGTGCCTGCCCAAAGCCATTCAAGTTGACTTAACAGTGCAGAGAATCACAGTTCTCTGAACTTTCAAACAATTTCAAGCCTGATCCTGTTGGTGCAGGCCCCTAACACACATTTTTACCAAGTATGTCTTCATGATCCTTAGGGAAAAATCTGTCCTTCTCAATTCCCTGTCAAATGTCTGCATCTTAGTGTATTGCAAAACCAAGTGAGGTTATGGATTTTGGAGCAAATCCTTAATATACTGATGTTACACGTGCTTCTTATTTTTTACAGACATAAAATTTGCGGTAGAACTTAAACCCTGTTTTGTCAGCATGGATGCATGTCATCCTTTCTAGAGCTGGCCAAGAGTGTTTCTCTTGGAAACTAATGTCTTCTCAGAAAGAAACTTTGCATGGGAAATCAGCTGTTTCTGATGAATCTTCATTTTTTGAAAGTTTTTGATGGAATCATTGCTGAATGTCTATAACTTCTTAGGTTAGAACAGTAATTTACTTTGATGCTATGCATCATGCACCCGTCAACCTGAATTAAATAGCTTGAGTTCATCAGTAATGAATATTTTCTTAACTTCAAGCAGATGTAAAAAATTATTTATTGAAAATTTCTGGAACAGTGGAAATTCTTGGTTTCATGTAGCTCTAATTTTACCTCAAAATGGTGAAATAATTGCAGCATAACTCAGATCTTTTTTCTGGTTTATTTCTGCTAGCTAGCCTTGAAGTAGCACTTTCAGCTCCTGTGAAAGTTGAGCAAAATCCACAAATGAAATATGAATTTTCAATAGCTTATGTTCAGCTTGAATTAAAAACAAGTAATTCTTTCCTTCCTTTTTCATCTTGGAGTTCATCATGCAGTGACAATTTGAAATTTACAACCCAGACATTTAACATCCTTCACAAGAACATATAATTTGAAAAACTTGTGAAGAGAAATGTCTCTGCTAAAAAGTGCCACTATCTCTTTATAAAAAGACCCCTGTCATTTAAATTTCTGTTCGGCTTCCTATCTTAAGCTGAATAACACTGACATTTTTTTCAGATGCATTTTTTTGAAAGTTACTGAGATTAGATATTTGCTTAAAAGAGTTTTAATGTGACATTGCTGGCTTTCACGTGTGACATTGCGGAAATTTGCAGCTAATGCAGAATATGGATTTTATCAAATTACATTGCTGAAAATAGAGACAATGCCTTTTGGTAGGTGCTCATAATCCCACAAACTACTAGAGAATCATTCAGAATCACACAGAATCATTTTAGTTAGAAGAGACCTTTAAGATCATTGAGTCCAACCATTCCCCCTGCACTGCTGGGGTCCCGAAACCCTGTCCCGCAACACCAACCACATCTACAAGTCTTTTAAATATCTCCAGGAATGAGGACTGCACCACCTCCCTGGGCAGCCTGTTCTAATGTGTGACAACCCTTTCTGTAAAGAAATTTTTCCTAATTTTTCCAACCTAAGTCTCCCCTGGCACAACTTGAGGTTGTTTCCTTTTATCCTATCACTTGTTACATGGGAGAAGAGACTGACCCCACGTTGATACAATCTCCTTTCAGGTAGTCGTAGAGAGTGATGTGGTCACCCCTCAGCCTCCTTTTCTCCAGACTAAACAACTCCAGTTCCCTCAGCCACAACTCATCAGACTTGTCCTCTAAACACTTTACCAGCTTCAGTGTCCTTCCCTGGACACACTCCAGCACCACAATGTCCTTCTTGTAGGGAGGAGCCCAAAACCAGACACAGTATTTGAGGTGTGGCCTCACCAGTGCTGACCACAGGGGGACAAGCACTTCCTTGTTCCTGCTGGCCACACTATTGCTGATACAAGCCAGGATGTTGTTGTCCTTCTTGGCCACCTGGGCACACTGCTGGCTCATACTCAGCTGGTGTAAACCAGCACCCCCATTCCCTTTCCACTAGGC
>NW_010428527.1:113467-120481 GCF_000710305.1 Buceros rhinoceros silvestris
CGCTCTTCCCCAAGCAACATTGACCCTGAATTTGGAGGATGAACCCCAAGAATTATCTTTCAAAAAAATGTAGGGTGGCTCATGTTTTGATAAAACCTAGCAAAGGAGGGTTTAAGATGAGGTACTCGCTGGTGAAATAAATCACTGATGAGATGAATAAAACTAGGCTTGATGTTTAATTCTCTTTAACTCCACTGGTATTGGACAAGAATCTTTTTGTAAATCCCACTGTCTTTATCTTCCATCTCTATATTTTTCAGTTATGTTGGCATACCTGACCCAAGTGAATGTCTCTTTATGTTACTTATAAGATAACAAAATTAGGGTATTTGCCTCCTAAATTTTATGGCAAGGATCGTTTCCCCACTAAGCTCTAGAAAATACATCATTTAGAACACAAGCCTTGTGGGTAACACCTGCCTTAGAAAACTCTGAGATTCTTCATATTTTAATTGGCATGGAAAAAATACTTATTTCTTCAGTATTTCTGTGTTAGACACTACCCCCCCCCCCCCCACCCCCTTCATCTACAGACAGTAGAAAGAAGAGTGAGGAAGAAATTCAAAACCAAACCTCTATAAAGTTTGCTCTTTGATGCAAAGTTTTGTTTGATGGCAAACTGGACAGGGAGAAAATGACAAGTAGAAGACACAAGAAGTGAAGCAGTAGAGCAGATTCCATATCTTGATTAGATGAGATGCTTAGCTCAAAGAAATTAGCAAACAGAATCCAAATAAATCCCCATAATGGGCTGTTGGTAAGCTACACGGTAAGCTACATTGCCCCACAATGGTTTCTTTCCTCAGCCACAATAAATAGGTGTATGAATATTAGAATTGCAGAACACGAAACCAGTATGACAGCAAGCCAGATTTTATGCTAGGATATGCTCCCTTTAATGTCTTTTAGATATTGTACAGAACCTTTTTTAATTCTAATACTGGTATCAAATTGAGGGAAGAATATTTCTGCAGGGTAACTTTGATGATGATCAAGAGACACAGAGCTAAACTTCCAAAGCATGCAACAGAAGTGTTTAATTCCCATTTTCAAGAGTATCTTTGAAGTTGAGGAGTCCTTAATATGAAGCATGTTGCACAAGTTACTAGCAATCCTAGCAGTTATTCAATGCCAAGTCGTTACTCAATGCCAAGTAGTTATTCAAGAGTGGGGCTTACTTAACCTTTCCTACAGATAGGCTGGATACTTGCCAGGAGTGAAAGACAACAACTGATACATACATAGATGTACTGTAAAGATGCACGTGGTGAGGCAGGTACATAAAGCTTATGTATTTTGAGTTTAATAGTGATCTACTTTATTTTGGCTTAATCTTTCATTCACCTGGCATTTCTACAACAAAGTGATTCAAGGCTTCACTGTATGAGCTCAGGACCGCATAGTCCCGGGTTAATAAGTTCCTCAAATTAGCAAGTGTTTATTAAAAATGTCAATGGTTTAGCTTTGTGATCATACATGTCTTGTGCTATATGTTATGAGTACTAAGAAATAGTACCTTTTCCATGTCTGACCTGCAGCTTGAGACCTTTCTGCATATCTGGTAGCAGTCATTGAGTCAAAGAGGTAGGAAAACATTTTTTTTTAATTCTTTTTTTTAATATGTGATTCAAGCTACAATTAAGGCTCAGAAGTGGTTATCATTTCAGACTAGGTTTTCCTCTTTCCATTCTAGTATTCACATTGCGAATAAAAGTATGAACAGGGACACAAAGGGGTGAATGAAGAGATAATTTTCTTGGCAGAATCCTGTACTGGTGGTCAATTTAGTGAAATGAACTGTAAGTTAGGGGTTGGGAGCACAGTTCTATTTCTACAAAGACAAGCAATCTAAAATTGCTTAGAAGGACATTTCTAAACAGAAAAGGCGGTCTCCTAAACTTTGCTAGGTTTTGAAATTGGACATGAACTACTCAGTTCTCTTGGAGTTTTTCTAAACCCATTCACATCGTCCCTTGTCCTCATGCTGTGCTGCAGCTTCTTTAATCTCTGAGCCAGTTGCAGAAGTTATTTTGTAGTCTGGTAGATTTTCTGATACAACTAATTGGTTTTGACTCCCCTGGAATAGTCCATTGTGGTTTTACATAGCAAAACATTGTAAGGAGATGCATTTGTTCACAATGTTAATTTTGTTAGCACTGAGATTCTTTATTTCTATTAAATATTAAGAAACACAGAATGAATTCTTGTTCTTCAGACTTGTGCCATGAGCAGCAACATAGATTACAGCAAAGTCACAATGTTTTAATTCATTCTGCTATGTTTTCATTTCTGGGTTGTAAGCCCAAATACATTTGCCTTTAAATGCTTTAGAGGTAGACAGGTTGGTTTTTCATTGCTTCTAAATATGTGGCTGCCTTGGGGCTTCTAATTTATTTATTTTTTTAATGGAGTGAGAGGCTATAAAACCTATGTGCTGTAAAGCATGCAGACTTCTGAAAAAGTTTCCTATCAGCTCACCAGGCTCAGCTGAAAGAGCAGGTATCTTCAAGCTTATTTAACTCTTCTTTCTAGGCTTCTAATTAAAACCACTGAAATGCTCCCCATTTTGAAAAGGTCACATCTGATTTCATCTGAGATATTCCCGTTGACTCATTTTAGTTGTCTCTGGTTTATACACTTATAAAAAAAAATAAGCAATTATAATTAACTACCCATTACCTGCAGGAAGATTATCTGGTTGGTGGATGAGCTTTGGCAGAAGTGTGGACACAATCTTCCTGTTTCTACACATATCTTAGTAAGCTTAACCCCGAAGTGCAGGCTAGAGACTCCTGAATGGTTCTGCACAAAACAAGGGGGCACCAGGGAATGGTGCAACTATGAATTTTTTCAGCCCCCAGTGATTAGGAATAACAGAAATTTGATTCTTCTGATTGTTATTGCATTAATAAGTTCAGTTCCAATCCAGGGTTCTCATCTCAATAACCTAAAACAGCAGCATTTTTGGTGTTATCCTACAAGGTTAACCTCTTAATATATTTTTTAAAGTACTGTAATAAAATAATTGTCTTTATGTTTAGGAGATCCAGGGAGTGCACTCTTCAAATATGGTTATTTATCTTTGTCTATTTTCATGGTTCCCATTACCATAATATACGGGTTTCATACCCTTTAATGTGTGAATCTGCCCCAGGCGTCTCTGAATAAGTGAGTATTGGCTACATTTTTTAAAACTGAGTGTAATTCATAGTGTCCAGCTTTAATTGTCTAAGTTAAGCCTCATTTTGTTGCCTTGGATCCCAGTATGGGCTATAAAAAAGAATAGGCTGTCTACTTCACCACACTAACATGTACTCTCCAGTCTCTGAAAAGACTGTTCAGGAGTCTCAGCACCTAAATGAGGTAGTATCACTATCCTTCCAGTTGACGAGGTAACAGGTTTTCAGAGATGTCTAGACACTTGAGAAAGCAGAGGAATATCAAATGGGATTTAAAAAAACCCCATAAGGCTGAAATGCTTAAGCAAGTTGAAGGCTTACTGAAGAGAGTTATCTCCATCTTCTTGTCTTCCCAGAGCAGAACAGGGTCATGAGCTGCAGGTCTGCAAAGTCCTGTATCTCAGCTTAGACAGTGATTCGCAGCTTCTTCACTGCTTTATTTTTTTGTAATTAGTGTTTTAGGATAGAGAATAGATGTTTTGCCCAGTGACCTTTGAGAAGTCTTTTTAATCACATTTGTGCCTAGGGAATACCGGTAAGAAATAATACTAACAAGTACTGCACAGTGACAGGGCCAGAAGCTGTCCCCTGTTGAGTGGGTAAGAGGAACTGTAAACTTTATCCTTCATAACTATTTCTTTTTAATATATGATGTAAGAAGAAAGATAAATATCACTTCATTTATTTGTGTAGTTTATGACGTTGTTCTTTCTGGAAATACTAGTCTGTAAGATTTTTTCTTCCAAAAGCATTCAAGTCCTTGCTCAGTTGATGGTATTTGCTTTAACTGGCTGCTCAAAAAGGTCTATGCTCTTATGTACGCTGGTGTTGCTGTATACATTTATTGTCTCCCCTCAACTTTTCTTTCCTTAATCTGAAACCTTAAAACAGAGTACCAAAATTCACTGCAAGGAAAGTAATGATCCTCCAAAAGAAATTCAGTGCAACTGGAATGAACTATTTTAATTAGCTGACAGAATTGCATTGTTTAGGTTTCTTTTAAAAATCAATGAAGTGGCTGCAAATGCTTCTAATGTCTTCATGTCTTTAAAACTCTCACTGGGGAGCCCTCATGCTTACCACAAAAGAAGTTTTTATCATTTTGAAATTATTATAAAGGCAAATGGTACTTGGAAGGGGCTAAAATGCATTTCTTCATGTCTACGGGGTTTTTCCTGAATTTGCTTGATGGCAAAAAATTAGGTTTAAAAATCCTTGCCCTATTTCTGCTTTTTTCAGGTTTTTGGGGTTGGGTTTTTTTTTACTTTGAGTGGGTCAGATGTAGATACTATAGCTCTTTATGCTACAGAATATTGCACTGTCAAAGACTGAGTCTGAAGTAAACACTTCTTCCGAAAACCTCTCTATCCAGTAAGGATAACAGAGACTTCTCATGTACCTAGGGCTGTGCTCAGCTTAGACTAGCTGGAACTGTTTTCTAACACCCAGTCTGGATCAATCTTCCCTTCCATTCACATGTCAAATACACATAATTATGCATATTGCTCTATTAAGACTTGAGGAATAGCTACCACTGACTGAGATCTCTACAATCTACGTAGCAAAATGGTTCCGAGAAAATAAAATGCAAAATGGACAAAGACTAGAGCTACATTTTCATAAACCAAAGTGCACTGAACAGCCCTGCTCAATGCGCTAAGAAGACATTCACCTTCAAGGTCAGATTGACCAGAGGCTCTCTGCTGGAGGTCTCACCACTGATACCTTTTCATTCACTCATCTTCATCTTTGAAAGACTAGCATTTTTCTAAGATGAATCTGAGTGTAGCTTTTTGAAATCATACAAGCACCTGATACAGTTATGTAAAAAAACCCACCTGTGTGAATGTTTTTGTGCCTTGCAGTTGTATTCTCTGAACTCTAACAAAAAAAGAGAAAAATGTATCAAGCATTCACGGAAAGGGCTTTGCTTTAGTTTAGGGAGATGGAGAGCAGAATGTATTATTCCAGTTAGTGGCAGAAGGAGACCACAGTACTCTGACTATTGCTTCTGTTTCTATGAGCCCTGGCTTGCTCCTATACAGTCCAAGCTTAAAATAACAACCTTAACCCTGTCTCTGACTCTGAAAATAACAGATTTAACTTAAGTTGCTGTATAACTGGTGTAGAAATATTGCCACAGTGGTGTTGTTCTTTCTTCACTTTTCCTTTGTCTTCTACTTAGAAAAGAGTTAATGATGGTATTAAGCCTTGTTCTGCCGATATTTATGCATGTGCAACTGCCAGATAAGGCGTGCTCTGTTTGGCATAATCACAGAAGATGCAAAGATCACAGCTGATCAGTGTGAACTGCTTTTCTGCGGTAGAGTTTTTCCAAACAGGTAGATCATGAGTCCAATGCTGCTTTTCTTGCTCCCAGGAAACCTATTTGGATTTTCTGTAATGAATATCAGTACTGTTAATCTCTAGTGATTAGAATATCACAGGCAAACATAAAACTCTGAAGTCTCTGAGACTTCTTAATATGGGAAAAATTCTTCTTGAGACCTTTTCTAACTTCCTGTCCAACATAAACAATACAGAAAAATATACTCAATATTTTACTTTCCAGTTCTCTCATTCCATCAGTATGTAACAGATAGTATTGTTGGTGTTCCTTTTCTAACACATTTTTAAAACTCTTTTAGGTATTTATGGGTTATTTGTTATGTACACTACTACAGCACAACAGCTAAATCACGGTTAGAAGTTATTATTATTCTCATACAATCTCTCCCTTTAATTAATTTTTCCGATTCAGACTCCTTAGTTACATTCCTCAGTTCACTCTGTCTGGACTTTCCCTAGTCCATTACATGTGAGCGTGTTGATGATTGTGAAAGAGTAAATAGAATTTAACTTGGATTCTCAATTCTTCCTTATCCTCCCTCTTGAAAAACAACATAATTGATTTGAAAATGCTTGCCTTAAAGGTTAGAAGATCCTTAACACAGACATTAGTTGGAAGAAAATATAAAATTGTGTTACTAGAGTTCTACCTCTGAAATTACAAAGACAAAATGCAAACATTTCTGTCAATATAGAAAATATGTTTCACAGCCATAGAAGCAATCAATAAAAACATTTCTTTGGAGGAAAACTGAACAAACTGTTTCAGAGATCAAATGCTAAAGAGTAAGAAATGTCCCATCTACTGTATCAAAAAAGGTGCTGTGAAGGTTCACTCCAGGGGATTTAGTGGTATGTTCTCATGACAACAACTGAAAGCATTAGCAAGGGCAGAGAAATCAAAGGACAAGAAATTCAGATGTCATTTTCTAGCTTTGAAAGATTTTATTTCAGAGAGAGCTACCAAAAAATCTAGAATGAAAACTACAGTGTACTGTCTTTCCTGGGAAAAATGATATTGACATAGCTCTGATGTCAGAGTGTACCTTAGTTTTAGGAATAGGAAGAGAATTTTGAAATTCATTAAATATAAGTGTATTTCTTTTTCTCCTCCCAATACATGAATTACAAGCAAGGCTAGAAAGAGCTTACATTTTATCTGTTGTACAAATACTTGTGAGGAAACACTCTCTTAATTTGAGAGAAGGCTGCTTTTGAGGCAGAAGCAACGTAATTGTCCAGTGAGTTCACCCAAGAATTGTATAGGAACTCACTTTAGCAAAGGAATTTCCCTTTATTCGGAGGGACCCTCTTCCCTCGCTATACCTCCAGAGTTGTCAGTAACATCTATGACTTAGATCAGTCTCTTTATAGCTGATCATCAGTAATGTAAATGTGATGCTTGTGTTTGCTCCTTGTAGCTGTATTTCAGCAATAGTTTGTTTATTTTTCTGATCTTAATTCTTGTGTTGTTAACCAATGAATG
>NW_010428528.1:0-3359 GCF_000710305.1 Buceros rhinoceros silvestris
CGCAGACCCGCGCACGCAGAGGGGCAGCCAGGCGCTTGAGCCATGATTGCCGCGGCTTTCCTGGTCCTGCTGAGACCCTACAGCATCCAGTGCGCCCTCTTCTTGCTCCTGCTGCTGCTGGGGACCATCGCTACGATTTTATTCTTCTGCTGCTGGCACCGCCGGCTCCAGAAAGGGAGGCATCCCATCAAATCCGTCTTTTCAGGTCGCTCAAGGAGCCGAGGTAAGAGATGCCGCTTGTCCGCGAGGACGGAGCGTGGGTGCCCTCGGCCCATCCCGCGGTTTCTGCCGGCGGAGGGCCGCTCTGCCTCCGTTTAGCCGGGCGAAGGCTTTAAAGAAAATTCAAGCCGAGCCTAGGACTGCGGCAGCCTTGTCTCCACCCATCCCTTAGCGAAACCTCGGCCCGCGGGAGGGAAGTGAGGGGCTGGGAAACCCTCCCCAGCCTTCCCCCGGTCTCTCAAGTGCAGCAGAACTTTATGCTCAACTTCTTCCCCATGAATTAAATATAAATGCCGGGCGGAGCGGCTAGCCGCGCCGTGAGAGCCAGACCCGTCCAGAAATACGCGCCAAAGGGCAAGCAATTAGATAAAACCGTTAGCCAGAGTGGAATCTGAGGTGGAGCTGGTGGAGCCTGTGTGTCTTTCTGCTTCCCTTCCAGATGCTGTCATGAGAACTCATCACTTTCGCTCTGAGGTAATTTATTTAGCACGCAATTTCAAGGTCAGAAGTTGTTCTCTTTACCTGAGTACCTATTGTTGTTGTCTTTTGTTAATGAAATCACATAGCAAACTTTTCATTTTGCATGAAAGATGTAACGTCCTCTTTCATTTCTCGTATTTTTTTCCTCCACAAAATGTGAGCTGTTCACTCGTGTTACCCTATTCGGCCTGCTGGTCTGTGTCATTTCCAAAGCAATTGGTTACCTGCAGAAAAGCTCTGCTTACTGCATGTGCCAGACCTCCCTCTGTCCAGAAAGCAACCTCAAGCCCAGTTGTTGACCGCATTGTCAATTTGTGCAGAGGTGGTAGGTTTTGCGACTGCAGAGCTTCTGCTCGCTTGCTTTGCTGCCAGCCCTCACCTGCACCTTGCTCCTTGTCAGGGAAGTTGTCCTCTTGGCTTGGCTGCTGCCGCGGGAGATCCCAGAAGGATCCAGACTACAAGCCTGCTTGGCAGGCACCTCATTTCGTGACTCTGTATTCATGTAAGTCAGGGGAATCGAAACTCTTACACACCAGTGCTAAAAGTATAACACAAAACCAAGTCATTTCCTAGTGATTCTGAATGAGGACCATAATTGCTGGGAAAATAGGGAAAATAGTATTTGTTTCAGTATCTACTTTGTTTCCATGCTGCTCCAGAGAGCTCTTGTCTAGATATTTCTCTTGCCTGGTTTCCTGCTATTGATTTAAGACATATCTTCATGCCATAGCCTGTTATTCTGTAAGCCTTGAGAGAGAGCTTTGCATTGAAATGATCCTTTGTTTTAAATTATTTGCATTTTTCCCTACCCAGTTGTGGGTAGGAAAATTACCTAATTATGACTAATGTTTTCAAAAGTGTGCATGGGATATGTTTTTGCAACATTGGCAATGAGTTTTAAACTCCTAACTATTTTGAAATTTGTATGCACTATCACAAAAAGAAGATGACACAGGGAGTGTCCTATCTTTAAAACCACAAAAAGCCTGGTTTTGTTGTTGACTGAACAGTGCTGCAGTAAAGCAAATAAACATGTCCCTCCAGAAGTCAAAAGATTTTTTTCATTTTTCAGCTCCTGCAGTATGAAATACTTGGTTTCCCATATAAAATTCTTCCATTCTTGAGGTTAGATAGAATTGAAGTTTAATGTGTTATGCCCTTTTGAAATATGTGTCATCTTGTAAGATGTTTCATATTAAAAGGGATGTTTGCGAAGAAACATTTATTGTTACATCAGCATGTGGTTATTCGCATATCACCCAGTTAGAAGTAGATGAATTTAAGACATATCCTGTAAGTTTCCATTTACTGAAATGTGCTAGAATAAACCAGTAAGAACTGTTACATTCTTTCACAGTTTTCCACATTTTGTTTAGAGAGAGTAAGACCACAGCTAATGGTCTGAACTGCCCTTTTAAGTAAGTGGTGGAGCTGTTTTCCCCTTCACTATCTGATCGTAGACTTTTCATTCTTAAGAGAAAACGATGACTCATTAGACGTGATTAAATTTTCATTTTCCAGTTTTTTTTGCGTACAACTTTATTTTAATGAATCTAACTGAATTGATTAATAGCAAATTACAGGCATACTCCCATGAAAATATTGGTAGCATTATCTGAAACAGAAGTCGACATTCTCATTCTATATCAGCGCAAGACATTATGCACTTCCAGCTCCGATATTGATGAAAGCAAAGCATGATATATGAAAATATGGGCTCTGCATAATCCCTCCCCAATTGAACATAACATCTCAACTCTAATTTTAACAGCACCAGGTCCATCTGTCAGCTTCCACTATGCTTAGTTGTTTGTCAGGTGCAGTTATAAATGGTGTTTCTTAATGATAATAAAAGATAATGAAAAATAGGTTGATAGTAAATAACAGCAGGTTGCCATTCACCTCCGGAGAGCTGGGTTCAGATCCAGCTTACATCACACGTGAACGTGCAGGTGGTCTAGTGGCGGTGCACAGTGCATTATAATTGCCCTATCTACAGAACGGTTGGCAATTCCTGCATGATTGGCTGCCTGCCAGGACAGCCTTATATTTGGAAAAATAGATGTGTAGCAAATTTATGTTGAGGTTCTTTGTCAGAGCCACAGCTCTCATGGTGCGTCCCTACATTGTCTTTCTCTACATACGGTGAGAACTACTTATTCCCTTTCCTTTAGTACTGAACCTCACATTAAAAAGGAAGACACTGTACTATGGGAGGGTAAATACTAATTTTGAATATGTTTCTATGATCCTTATCAGCTCTTCTGTTCTGAAGTTATGCCACTGGTGAATTGAATCCACAAATAGCCTGTTTTTGTGGGTCTTGATTTTGAATGTCTCTGCAAAACATGCCTCATTATTAAACAGCAGAAGTTTATGCAGTTATTATTTATTATAGAATGAATTTAAATTCTTGATCCCCTGACCCAAAAGGAGGTAAATTTGCATGAATCACTATGAATATAAAGTAGATTGAAGTCTGTCTTTGTTAGAGGTGCTTCATAACAGAAAAATTAACTTGCAAGATGGGAGTTTCCTGGGATAATACAGTGGTGTCTCCACCTCCCCACTACGATTTATTTACTACTATCTGAGGTTTATCAGGCCTTTTTTTTTAATATATTTTTTTATCACAGTCCTTTAAGTTCAATGTGACTATA
>NW_010428528.1:3488-12013 GCF_000710305.1 Buceros rhinoceros silvestris
CTTAAGATTCCTCCAGCCCCCAGGTACTATAGAATATACTACTCCATGAAGTCACGTAGGAATTGCACCCAGAATAGTTAATGTTTCTAATCTGAGGGAGACCTAGATATGCCATGACTGTAAAAAGAAACAGGTAAATTTCCAACAGAAATATTCATTGCTTACATGACAAATCAGATTTTGATGTAGGTATCTGCCCTATTCTCTCCTTTCTTTATTTTAAGAATTGGTTGTAGAATTAAATGTCTGTGCTCAACCAAACCCACACTAAAATAACAATATATTGTTAACTCAGGAAGAGTTTTACCTTGATACCTTTCAATGTTTAGCATCTTACACTTTACAAAGAGGTTTGCATGTCTGCAGTGCTTTACAGTTGAAAGGCATTGCTTAATGTGTTGCCACTTACTTTGATTTAAATTTCTTTCTGAATTGGTTTTCCGTATTGTCAAAGCCTCTGGAGTCAGGATTATGTGAGATTTCTAACCTTCCATTAAAAAGGAAGTAAGCATCCAGCCCTTAGGCTGAAAGGAATTAATCCAAATGTTATAATTCTTAAAATCTTTCGGTTTGGGGTAAGACTGTTGAAAAGGAAGGTTCTCATTCAGGATTTTCAAGTAATTGATTTTAATGAAGTTTTGAAGGGACTGTGCTAATTTCTAAACCAGTAGTTGATGGTTTTCATATTATTGGGAAAAAAATCACCCCATTTAAAAATTTTTGCCTGGAATTTTCTCTCAGCTTTACAATTTTCCTTTATCTTACCTTTTAAATTAGAAGTACTATGATCTCATGAACTGAAGGTATCAGTGTCGGTGGATAGTCACGAGCAATATGGCATTTTTCTGTATTTATTTAATTTTGACTCATGTTTTGCACAAGTTTCCTGTGAATGCTTCCACTTGCATGCTTTCACAGAGACCTACGGGTAAAACCTGCTAGGAAGCAAATCCATAGAAGTTTTACAGTCCACTGTGAATTGTGACTTCACATGAATCATTATGGGCAACCTGATCTAGTTGAAGATGTCTCTGCTCACTGCAGGTGGGGTTAGACTAGATGACCTTTGATTGGCTGGACTAGATGACCTCCTTTCCAAGCCAAAGCATTCTGTGATTCTGTGACATAACCCAGTTGCATGTCTGGTGGGACTAGACTCACCAGTAAGGCAAACAGGAGCTGACAGGAGGGCTGGCAGCATGTATTAATCACAGTTGTACCAAAGGAATAACATTTGGTCGTTCGAGTTTTGCAGACCCCACATTTTCTTCTTATACTGAACAGTCACTACAAGGTTAGATATATCCAGTCTATGGTTGTGACAAGACTAGTAGTGAAATAGGTCAGCCATGACTGATGACAAATTTTAAGAGCAAATTAATTTGCTAAATCATCCGTTACAGTACAATGGATGCAAAACTATAGTACGACAGTCTCCAGTAGGTGTATATATTGACTTTGCCAACAATTAATGCCCAGCAGAAGTGTTTGTAAATTCATCTCTAAGCATATTTTTGCCATAATTGTGCCCCTTCTGAAGCTGACTGCGAGACAGTTGCCTAAAAATACAGTTCTAGATATCTTACAAAACAATAATGAATAGCCTTTGAAGAGTTGCACCATAATTCATCCTGAGCATAACAGTTATTTATAAACTGCTCCAGATATGTACAGCTCCAGTGAGAAGAGAAATCATGAGACCCTCCAAGCTGAATTTCAGTTTTCTGTTTGATTGGAGGGAGCATTCAAGGAGCAACAGAAATGTACAGAATGAGCCAGAAAAATACATCCATTCACTTATTCAAAGGATGTCTCTTTGTCTCTGTGGAGCTGAATCAGCCTGAAAACATTTTACCTTTGTGCTTGACATGCTTTTCCCCTAGGATGTTTAAACTGTTTTTCCATTAACCATCTAAGAGTTAAGGAAGAGGTTCAAGGGAAAATAAAACAGACAAAAATAAATTGTTTTCTTAGATGTATGAAAGCACTTAAGTGCAGGAATGAATGGAGAGCTATAAACACAGGTTACACTGTACAAGGACAAATCCTTCTATCCATTTTTCATAACACTTCCAACAACGTGGCCCAGACACATTAATGTCATACTAGGCAGTTACATGGCAAAAAGAGGTACCAGAGATTTTGTTTACGTTGTCTGCCCATCACTGTTTGTCAGCTTTATTCGCTGCAGTGCTGCCTTTAGATGGCCTAGCAGGCTTTGGTTTATGCTCAGAAACAGCCCGTTTGGCAATTGTATCACAAAATATATGGCAATTCCCTAGTTGCTGCAGCAAGACCACTTGGGTTCCTGAGCTTACTCCAGGGGAATTAACTCAGGAACCTTTACCCTGTACTACAGTGTAGAAATGTCTGATATATTTCTATAGCCATATGGTTACCTGTATCCGTACTCTGGCTTCCAACAGTTTGCAGAGCATTGAAATACTCCAGGGATCTCCTCTTACTCCATCAATCACCTGATAACGTACTGTCACAGTCCACAACAGTGGCAAGGCATGGTCTTGATGCACTGCATATTGGGACCTGTATTCTAAATTAATATATCCTCACAGTTCTCTAACAGGAGAGGGACAACCACTGCAGAAAGATACTGTATGTAATAGAAAGTCTTCTTACTATTTAGTTTCCCGTTAATACAGTTAATTCCAACTATCATCTTAAGAATTTAAGTATTCAGGCTTCTCAGTATCTACTGGTATCTCTGGAAATGTGTGTTTTAGATGAGGTTGCATCTTCAGTTGTGTTGTATGCCAGTTCCAGTGCACATCCCTGGTGCACGCAAGCAGCTGCTTGCAAGCAAGCAAAGCCCTGGCTTCAAGGGGATCCCAGTGGAGCGTGGCTTGTCGCCATCCATTAGCAGCCACATTGTACACATATACAGAATGGGAATTGCTAGCTATGGGTTTTTTTGGCTGACACTAACCTCTGATTGAACCTGTGAACTAAAATAGCTAAGGTCATACTTGTGGTAAGCACATGTATTACCACATCTGCTGTAGAAACTGTTCTTAGACAGACAGAAGGGATCATGCAGGAGTCCATAAATCACATGCAGCTTAGAAAAGCTACAGTGATTTCTCAGTTACTGTAGTTAGATTATTAGGGTGACAGATCAGGTTGAGGATGCCCCTTCAGAAATAGCTCAGCGTTTTAGGCTGAGGGTATTAAATGAAAGAAAACACTGCATGAACGGGGCAGTATGATCCTCAGGGCTGTTCCCTTTCCTGGGCTGTTAGATGTGTTTTCCTAGAGCGTGGAAATGTCACTCAACACTCTCTTCCACTCCCAGCCTTTTTAAAGGAGAGGCCCCTTTGACTACAGAAGAACCATGCAGAACACAGGGTGAAGTCACCTTGTTGTTTTAATGCAGGATCCAATTCAGCTGAGCTGGGCTTGTTGGGCCTGTTTGTGTCAAACATGAGCAGGTACCATCCAGACCTGTGGACTCTCAGCCTTCCCCCCATGCTTGGCGGTCCAGAGGGGTTGAGGCTCTGAGGAAGGGTGCCCTTGAGCCTCTCCAGCTCCCCTGGGAAAGGACTCAGTGCCATGGTACAGAGATGCTTGAGCAGGTCATCAGGCCCACAGCTGGTACACCTGATCTTGACCTAGTGCTGGCAAAGTGGATTCCATGTACTTCTAGTTCACCTGCGAGCCGGGGTACCTGTTATCTGGGTACTTCTGCTGCCCGAAGTGTCTGAGTGTCTGAGCCTGCCCTGTGCTCCCTTGTGCCCTACTGCCTTGCATCAAGGAGAGTCAGTGGTTTGCTGTTCCTGACTCATCAGTGGGAATGAAACATGAGTTACGGCTCAAATGTGAAAACACTACATCAGCTATGGAAACTAACTGCAGTTGACGTTTGGGCAAAGACACATTTCTCGCAAGTTGTGCCAATGTCCTTATCGCCTCTGTCCGCTCAGCTACTTAAATACAGCACTTGGCTTCAGGGTGGCAGGATAAATTGTAGAGCAGACTGGAAGTAAAACACAGTTTTTACAAGACTTCATTTATGTTTATCTACACTGATAGCACTAACTATACTGAAATACATAATCGTGTCAAACTGAGGCGTTATAGTTATCCTCCTCCTTTGTTCTAAAGAGACCAAAATGATACAACTAGGTCAAGGCATCATTCTCTTCTGATCTGCTGCCGCTACCTTCCTGCGCGCAAGCTGCAGCCAGCATTGGGAAGTGACTTTGCAGAAACAGCATCCTTTTATACAGCATGATAAACTTGCTATCGGTGTTTACAGTTTATAGCCTGCAGAGCTGTTCAGCTGACCTAGTACAGGTGCCTGCTGCACGATGCGCTGGACGGTTCTTCAAGCCTCACCAAATGTATTAACTAAATTCTTCATTGGCTGTTAACAGGAGCTTAGACTAGTTGCTCCTGAAGGAGAGACCTGTTCAGACATCTTGTTGGTATCTGAATCTAGAGATTTTAATAGATATCTGAATTCCATTAATGTTTTTTTATATATGCTTATTAAGTCTCTCATCAGTTACGTAACTATTTTATGCTTGATGAAGTGCAGGCCCATCTTCACATGCTGAGGCAGCATAAATTCTCTTACCGCTTTAAGCTTCAAAGGAGTGTACTGGACTGAGTGGAGTAATTTCTTGGTACTAGATGCTGGGCAGCACTTGCATGGTTTAGCAATCTGTGTGTTATTTCTTATTCTCCTTCTTACTGCACTTTAACTATTTATAGTTAATTCCTTATGGCAGATTCTTGATGTGTACTGTACACTGCCCAAGCTGAGGAGAAGTGATGAGAAAAAGGAGGAAGCAGGGGTGGAAGAGGGACATGCTTGGGGCATGTATATTCTATATTAAACTTCCCCTTGCAGACCACTGATCAAGCAGTACTTTTGATTTATTTTTGTTCTTAAATAATTGTTCAGTTCCTGCTGTAGGCTTATGGTGCCCTGAGGTAACAGAGAGGGAACTGGGACAAGCCATTGCAAAGGCAAAGCGGCCGTGGAGGGCTGCAAGGCTTCTTGTCAGAGAATGATAGGACCGCTTGAAAAACAGGCCAGCTTCTGTGGTTTATAGATTTAGACAGGAAAGAGTATTTAAAGGGTACCTTGAGGCATGACTGGGCATGCTATTTGGCTATTTGCTTACACAAATAAGCAACATCTTACCTGGTTTAACTGGAATCCTAACCTTCACAGGAAAAAGCAAATACATGGTGTAAACCAGCAGCATGAGTTACTAAAAAGTGTATTCTAAATTCACATCTAAACCCTAGGTTCACACTTAGGGGCCCACTTAGGAACTGGAAAGCAGGTCATTGATGTTGTATCTCATGAACTCAGTTCAGAAAATAATCCTGTTCAGGTTACATAATTTTTAATCCCTTTGAATGTGTGGATTTATCTTGGAATATGACACATGCCAAACCACAGTCTTCAGTATCTGAGAAATTGTTCCAGCATTGCTTAGAGTTTAGGTTTTAGAAGAGAAACATATTATCTTCTAAAATAAACATAAAGCATGCAAAGAAGTATCAGTGAAAGCTTGTTAATGTGGGAGCGGAATGAGAAATTGAATGTAAAATATTACATTTCATGTTTTAAATCTTGATTCAGATCTTTATAGTAGTTACCCTTAGCTAAGATTAAAAAGAAAGAAAAATCAAGAGAATGACAAAAACAAAAGGTTGCATTCTATTTTCTGAGACCTGATAGAAACAAGAAAGAGCAAATTGTGCGTTTGTAAAGTAGTGACTGAGTGAGTGTGGGTAATCTTCTTGCTATAGAGAACTAAGACCTAGCTGTAATTAGCAATCTTTACTATTAGAGAGGATGTATCAGTAGTCTGGAGGGCTTAACCTGAGTCATGGATTTTGGGTTGAACTTGCAGAACTGGCTGTTAAATAAATGTGCTTTTTTTTTTTTCTTTGAAAATTGAGGATATTTGGGATGGAAGTCACTGGGGAAAAAGAAGGAGAGAAATAATGCAATCTTGGTCACCTTTTAATTTAAAACTGTTCTTAGAGATGCATATATATATATATGCTTATATGTGCAGCAGAAAGACTCTCAAATTTCTCTCTTTCAGCCTGCAAGGGAATTTGATACAATAGTTATTTAATTAAACCTGCCTTTTGAGTTCAAGTAGGTAGTTGGCAACTATAGGGTTTAATTGTATTTCAGCCTGTCTGCAAAACAGCTGAGAACTCCGGCATCTTGAGAACAGTTTTGATACTATGCATACTAATGTCTCCAGACTCTAAGATGTTGTAGATTGCATATACATGAAAGTTTCCAAGCTTAAAACAGGCAGTAACTGACAATTCAAAGACTGTTTCTTGAGGCCATTAATTGACAATGGTAAGAGATGACAATTCTCATGCATATATCACCACGCCAAAAAGCAAGCACTCAGAGTTGGATATCCAACCTGAGCTTCCTTTGGCTTTGATATGCATTAGTACACCCATTTAATCTACGAGACTCACTCAGATACCTGTAAATGCATCTGCAGCCACAGCTGAGTTCTGTTGTCATTCCTCCAGTTGTGCTGAACTATGGCTTAATGCTAGCTAGTGCTTTTTCTGTGGTTTACTGAAGTTCGGCTAGGAGGTAGACTGGGCTGCAGTCCAGTGTCCATTGAAGTTAATGCTAAGATTCCTGTTGACTTCATCTCGACATCAGATAACGCACTTTCACTTCTCTTGAAGTTAATGTTTAGTGACTCCAAAAACACATACTGGCTGGAAAGGCTGGGTTCCAAGATTAGAATTCTGCCATCCAAAACATGATATATCCAAAATACTTACATACTGGAAAAAATGAAAAATGAATATGGTTTCTTATCAAGCGTAAAAATAATAGATAATATGTGATGAAGGCAGTAGGGATAGAAACTAGAATGGAGAGGAAAAGGATCTGGTGAATTAAGACAATTGCACATTGAAAGAATGGAGCAGTCAAAGATGCATGTCACTAAAGGAATAATGCACACATGGGAGAGCACTGACATTCATATGGTGCTATTAAAGTATCAGACAAAGAATTAAAAAGAAATATGGAACAATGAAGACAGTGAAAGGAAAAAGGTTCAACAGATTCTCCAGAATGTTCTTATCTGTAAATAAAAAAGCAGAAGTTAGACAAGTTCTTCAGGAACTTTCAGAACCCTGGTTTTTATATTAATGAATGGGCTAGGAATGGAAATAGGCAAAAACATAATAAGGATTGCAGAGTATGTTACACTTGGTTTTCAGATACCAGACCAGACCAAAGAAATTCTGAAGGATGGGGCAAATGAACAGACATGATGGTCATAAATGCAAGACTGGTTACGTTACAGAGAAATGTCACCCACTTGATTAAATTTTCAGTTTATGGTTTCCAGAAAGGGCCTTTTGAATTAATTACTTTTGACAATTCAGTGAAGATCTCTTTCAGAATTATAGCCTTGTCAGAAATGAAGATGGGATGGGGAAAACTGAAACAGAACAGGAAAACATGCTGCACTTTTATATATATCTATATACATCGGTAATACAAATTTGTAAGAGTACTGTGTTGAATTATGGGAATCCAGCAAGAGTGACGTCTGTGAATGAAGACATGTATAACTCTCATTAAAAAAAGAGACTGAAATTAATTAATGTAGAATGAGGAAATTAAGAGGAAGTCCAAGGATAAAATATATATGGAGTGATGAATACTGTATTGAAGGCAGACCAAAACCTAGTCGGCATGAGTCTGATCCATCCTACCTAATTTTGGATACTGACAGTATGTCTATGAGTAAAGTAGTCAGCTTGGACTCCCTTTATGACCAATGAAGAGAAATAGGTGCCACTAGGGAATAGTTCATCAGACCAGCTGATTTGAGTGGCTCAAAAGGGAACTCAAGGAGGAGAGGTCTGCTGAGCTGTGGTCAGAGGAATCCCACACGTTTCTATGCTGTCCTGGTTTGAGCTAGGACAGAACTAATTCTATTCAGAGATTTTACTTTTCAGCTCAGTCTCTGCTAAGTAACACCGTATTTCTGCAGACAGTGTCTGCTTCTAGGAGTGATAGAGCTTGATGTTTACAGCTCCTGCCAGGGATTGGTGTGCAGAAAGGCTCTTGCTTATACTCGCTCCTATGGAGACCAAGGTCACTGCTAAACCCTCTGTGCCACGGTGGGGGGTGCAGTAAGTGAGAGGCTGCATCCGTGGGGAGGAGTGGACAGGACAGGTGACCCATAACTGACTAGCAAGTTGTTCCATCCCATAGACGTCATATTCGGTATAAAGCTGAGGGACCTCAAGGGTCAAGCTCTCTTCTTCAAAGTCTGGCATTTGAGGAGGACCCTGTCCATTCTGCCTTCGATCCATGCATTTTTGAATCCAGTTCCAGAATCCAGCTCCCGAATCTGGTTCTTGTCTGCTGCTGAGTCCAGTCTGGGATTTCCCCAGTGCCTGCCCTGCAGCATCAGTGGTGACAATGACATAACTGCCACCAGGGAGGTTGGGTTTGATATTGGGTTTGTATATATTTA
>NW_010428529.1:0-27499 GCF_000710305.1 Buceros rhinoceros silvestris
GTGGGGGTGGGGGCCGGCTTTGCCTGTCGGTGCGGGGTTACGGGGGGCTCGCAGTGTTCCCGCCGTGTTGGGGGTGCTGGCGCTACTGGAGTGATGCGAGTGTCTGTGTCTGCCCCGTCTTTATGCGGGTTTTATTCCTGCGTTTCCCAAACTGTGTTTGGTGCCTCGAGTTCCTGCTCGGGATGCAGCGATTCCAAGGCAGTAGGTACCCGGGCTCCGTTTTTGTCCTTCGACTCCATCACCGTGACTGCCAGGCACACAACTCTGCCGAGATGTCTGCGCAGGTGTCAGGGTTTCCAGCGTGGTTTCTGATCCCATCTTGATGTAAGAGATGGTGAATGCCCGCTGTAGCTGGGTTACTCAGTGTGTACCCTCATCAGCAGAGGGTGAGTGGGCCCTGCATCTTGAGGAGGAGTTGTGTGTGATGTGTGTCTGTTGGAGCACTGCCGCGTTGCAGAGTGACCTGGCCTTTCAGGGAGGGTTCTGCAGGCCTAGGCGATGGTCAAAGGCAAGCTTGCTGGCAAAGTTAGGTTAGGTGATGGCAATGTTTTCAGATGAAAGTGGACTTGAGAAGAAGTGCTTCCTGCTTAAAAAAAAAAAAAAAGCCACCATCAAACACCACAACTTGTTCATTGTTTTTATAGATTTTTATCACTGTTATTAGTTGCTTAATGTGGCACGTAGAACATGCAGCATGTAGATTTCTCACTGGCCAAGGAAGGTCATATTGTGTATGTACATCTCTTCTCAATGAAGTGATCCTCAGATTTGAGGCCGTACCAATTCCTTTCCCAGAACTGTGCTGTTGGCAGCTGGGGAAGTTGCTCCCTGTGATCTGTGCCACCAGCAGTGCCTGGGTATTGCCAGGCTGTGGTGCTCAGGGCATGGAGGTTGGGTCTCCTCCTCCAGAGCTGCCTTTGGGATGCACTAACCTGAAAGTAGTGAGGAGAGCTTTGTTCCCATCTCCCTTGCACCCACCTGAGGAGAACTGGTGCAAGGTGGAAGGATATCCTAGTCCATATGGCACGTAGGAGGAGGCATGGCTGAGAGATGCTGTCTTGAGGCAGAATGTCTCCTCAGCTTGCTCTGGAGAGCTGCAGGTCCTTACCCTGCCTTGAACTGTACCGTTACGAGTCCTTGGTGATGGAGATTCCTGTTCCTTTGCTTCTCTGCAGCGTAAAGATTTTGCAGCTTCTCATGTGATGGGGAAGGAAGAGTCAAAGATGTCCTCTTACCTCCTCTTGGACAGGGTATCTGTAGCAATCAGGAGTGGAAGGTTGAAGGGGCATGTAAATGAACTGAATTTCAGTGTTAATTTTTTTCTTTTAAATAATTGTAAGAAAGAAATGTACATAATTTGAGCAATTTCAATGATGAAGGATCACCAAAACAGAGCAGTATATGCCAACTCAAGAAGTTCTAATTTTAAAATTGTCCATGCAGCCTAAGTTTTATCTTTAGACTATTGTTTACTTTAAGAAACAATAAATGACCTTACAATTAAAGATTTTCAAATACTATTACATCATACCTTTTCCCCCGTGAATGCAAAACCTGTAAGCACTGTGTTCTGTCTTGCATATGACAAATCCCATCTGTGACAGTTGCGTATGGAAGACTTTGCATGAGTGTTTACTCATGCAAAATTAAGGAGATGGAGCTCGATTGCCATTTACTGTAGATATCTTTATATTGCTCTGTGAAGTACTTAGCTGTAATTTACTCCCATTTTAAGGTAAGAGGCCCATTATGGAAGTGTAATAAAACTCTGGAGCTGGATGGCGTGCTTACCTGCTTGTCTTGTTGATCTGAACTGCCTTCGTAGACCTGCGTTATGATCTATTTAACCGTCGTGAGTATGAACTTGTTCCATCCACAGCCCCACTGAAATTAATTAGGCTGTCTACAGAGTACTACTTGAGGAAACTAAAGGTAGCAAAATCTTTTTTCCATAGTTCTGTTTAACCAGGAACACGTAAGCTGAAAGTTGGAGAGAAGTAAGGTTATGCTAGAGACCTTATGCTGCTGATGGATGATATGTACCACAACGTTCCTGTGTTTCTTCTTCCTTCTTTGTGGTGGATTCCATTTTGTCTTGTTTTTGTAAGTTTTCATGTTACAGATTTTATGGTGACATCACGTTAGGAATAGTTCTGGAGTTTCACAGAGCCTCGGTGGTGGAGGGCTGATTAAAAACATGGAATCTCCTGTGGTTCTATTACTGTCTTAAAAGCCTGTCCCCAAGGCAATGCATGCTGCTCTTCTTTTTTCCTTTTATTCTTTATCTTTAGTTACTAGTGACAACTGAACTGCCTCCAGTCTCGTATTATTTGGAAGTCTGTTTTTAGAAGTAAACATTTCAGAAATGCTCGTGCCACTCAAGTGCTTTAGTGCCACTGATTCTCTTCTTTCTTTTTAATATATTTTTTATTTTTCTTAATAGAACACAGACCTCTCTGGGGCTAGATTTTCAAAGGTAATACCATACCTAAAAATGCAGGCATCAACTGGGATTTTCCAGAGATTGAGTGTTGCAAGGTATTTATCTCCTGCTAATTTTAGCAGATTGGAAATCCCAGAAGTTATCCCAGATAAATGCTATCTGCTTCTCCAAGTTCCTAAATGCCTTTGAAGTCAAATTCTGTTTTTAAAAGTGATTTAGGAATGAGGTTCCCATGTAGCATTTAATTTACTTTTCCCTAATTTTTCAGAAGGGTTATTTTAAAATGTGTCTCACTATTTGCTTAAACAGAGGAACAAATCTCATAGCATAAACACAGTTGCTACCAATGTGCCCTTAGCTGGAACTGATCTGCAGAGGCCAAGATAATGCTTCCCTCGATCCCTCTGTGGCAGTGAACAGGATTTGTTATGATAAGAAGCTAATAAGAAATTAACCAAAGTAGCTGTGCCTCGATTCATGCTCTCATTGCTCTGCGTTATTCTAAGAATGTTCATCCCGGGGTTTAGATGTGATTTATAAACTTTAATTAAATAAGCCCTTGTAGGAAGTCTAGGGTTAGTTCGAAAAATTTGAATTAACAGAGAAATAATTGAATAAAGGTTAATATGGGCTAAGCTCTCCCATTCTGCAGAAGAAGATGATATATCTTTAAATGTTGCATCGGTTGTAGTTAGAAAAGGAAACTTGAGAAATAGCTCAAGGTCGTTCAGCGAGACCATGGGAGAGAACCCTTGGGAGCTGACTGCGCACAACAAGGTGTGCTCACCTTGGTTCTCGCTCTTTGCTTTTTGTTGACTCAAGTAGGATATCTTTCCTCAGGAAGGACTTTGAGTATTTGAGGGATGTGTTTGTGAGTTTATGTATTTTGTATCTACCTCTGTATAAAAAACATCTGTTTTCAGTGTTTGGTTTCTTTTTAAGTCATCATTAGCAGTAACACATTGTAATATTTGTTTAGGCCTTGGAGTGTGAGCTTGTTCTTAGACCATCAGAAGGGGATGCGGCTAAAGGTTGTGTCCCTCCCCTCCCCATTCACACAACTGTGTGTGCTGCGCATGTTGTCACATCTTCCAGTGGTCAAGGAGCTCTGGGGCAAGCGTGTGTGCTGGGTCAGGTACTATGTGGACTCTTGACGTGTCCAGGAGGGTGCCATGGAGTACTAACAACTGCATTTCAGACTTCAGTCCTCTTCTCATACACACATTTCTTAATCTGGCCCTGGCTGTCTGGGATGTTGCTGTTCCTGTGGGAATATAAGTGTTATAAACTGACTTCATCCTGCTTGGCATTGTGAAAAGGCATAAAGTAGGGGCAGTGAAGCTACAGAACTTGTGCCCTGGGTTGTTGGTGTACCTGGTAACACTCCTTCTTTCAACATTTTTGTCTCTCTGGTCTAGGTCTGAAGAAGACACCTCATCCTTCAGAAGTAGCATGCTCACAGTCTTCCTGGCCAATGATTCTTCTACAGCAAGCAGGACTTCCTCCTCATCCTGAGAAGCCTTCATCTCTTCCTATGTCAGTGGCTACAAGGCCAAGAGCCAGCTCACCACTCTCCCCACCAAAATCTCTCGGACTGGGGCCTTCCTTTCATCACACACAAGAAGAAGACCTTGCAAAGGTGGTGGAGCAGGACCCTATGCTGGAAGAACTATGTAAGCCTCTGTGCTGTAAGCTTTGCAATGTCACTCTGAATTCAACACAACAAGCCCAGGCTCATTACCAGGTAAGGAGAGGAGCAGGAGGCTTTCAGAGCTGCTGCAGCTGATGTAGATGTACCCGTGCCAGCATGTGTACGCCAGTAGCGTTGCTGGCAGCACAGAGCTAAGTGTGGGCTAATGCACACTTAGCTGCTCAAGGGTGTTTTGAGTGCTTTGTTGAGGTGGCTGCACACCAGCAGCAGCGTTTGAGTTACCTCATCTGAAGCTACCTCTACGCTATGTGATGGACTGGGAGCTGCGGCTAGAATTGCTCTGTAGAATTTTCTTCACCCTGCTTGAGTTTTCTGTTCGTCTAGACATGCAGCAGTGCATTCATGAACAGTGTCATCCCTGCAACATGTTGTGAAAGCTTTGTCCACAGGATCAGAGAAGTGGTACCAAGATGGCATGGGTGAAAAGGCAGACACTTACAATTCTCCTTGGTTTTGTGTAACCTGTACACTCATTCAATAAAACAGAGATTCTGATTCCACTGAGGAGATTTTGTAAGGCCTGGACAGGTGTTTTCTGTTGGATCCAGCAGCGCGGTTAGAAAAGGGAGCTGCTGCCTTGTGCTCATCACTGCCTCCTTCCTGAGGTTGTGAACAACTGATATGCTGGTGGGGCTGTTCATGCAAACTGCCTCATCTGCTTTGGACAGCATCAGCTGAGCCAGCTCAGACCAAATTAATTTTATTCAAGCTGGTCTGGACGACTTGTCTGAAATAAGTAAGGGACTATTGGCATATGATTCTTTACTGAGAGATCAAATACGTCAGAGTCTTACGTTACCCTGTTTTACTTATACTCTCTCTTACTAGTGCTATATTTATGTGAGATGTAGAGGTAGTAACTTTAACCACCAGCAAATCCAAAAGGGTGGTTGTCCATATCCTCAAGACAGCAGACAAAATCTCAGTCTTGCTGTTGGACCTGAAGAAGTGGTATGGTGCCGGTGAAAGGGTAGGTTGAGTTAGTGTTACACTTCAGCATCTGATTTCTGCGATATTTCTGCCATGAGGGGACATTTATAGTACATAATTTGCATTTATGCATATGCCATATTATATATCCACAATGCAGATACACATTCTTATGTAGCTCTATCACATTTTCAAAACACTGGAAAGGACTATAGCATATGTTTTCTGAGAGAAAATAAAATAAGCAGCGGACTTCTTTTAGGTTCAATCTCACGTTTTAACTCACTCTTGCAGCCCCACAAAAGAAGTATGTTTGTGTTTGGGCTTACGAAAACGCTGTGCAAAGCAGTTAATGTTTCATGTTTAAAATACAAAACACTAGTGTTAAGTGAAAGGGAACGAGATTGAGGAACTAATTGTAAATTTACTAATTTGAGAAAATCGGTTGAAAATGAGGCCAAATCAAGGTAGGTGATGAGCATTTTAGAGAAGGGGGGATTCCAGCATCTCTCAAGTTCAGAGCTGTTATTTTCTGAGTGGCAGCTTCTTTCCCTGAGGCGCCATCTTCATGGGCTCCTTCTCATTTCAGTCACTGGTCCCTTATTCTTTCAATGTTAATTTGGGTTCTCTTTCTAGGGTAAAAACCACAGTAAGAAACTCCGAAATTACTATGCTGCCAATAGCTGTCCAGCACCTGCCAGGATGAGTAATTCGGTTGAGCCTGCCCCACCTCAGGTTCTCTCCCATCCAGCTCAGGTAAGACATGGGAAGGTGACTGAGATCATGCGGCTTCCTTGTCACCTACGCCTCAGTAAGGATAACTAGATCTCACACTGAGGATTACTGCAGGACTGGGGAAAGAATTTTCCTTGTGATGGCACAGCATGGAAGGAATGGCCTGTTGTGAGCTGTTTGCTTTCCTTTGAAGATGCAGGTATTGATCTGCCTTTGCAGCAAAATATTGGACTTGAAATGTTATATTTCTGCATGCCAAATACTTTGATTCCTAGGTAAGTTAGATGTGCTGCTGATTATGGTTGTTTAAGGGCAGTTATAAAACAGTATTGTTGGAGCTGGATTTGGACACGAGGGTGTGGCATCCACTCTGCACATTCCGTTGTGTGAGGGAAGCCTACTCAGAAAAAGTGCTTAGGTGCTCCTACACCCATTGCCCAGGGCTGTTAACGAATTCCTCTTTTGTTGCTCCTTTTGAAGAGCTCATTCTTGTGAATGAGGGTGAATGAATTGTTCCTTCAGTGATCCAGATTAATTCTATGCTGGGCACATTAGAGGCAAAAGAGATGATTTTTACATTCTTCCTCTAGAATCCATCACTTCTGATTGTCATGAGGCTTAACAGCTAACCTGGCTCTTGTGTGTGACTATGCAGAGAACCACAGCTGGGCTGCAGGGACAGAAGCTGTCCCTGTCATTTCCCAAAGCATAAGCCTCTGTTGTCTGTGGAAAAGAAAAGAGCATTTGCTGTAATTGTACAAGCTATTGGAGCCCCCAGAGGGAGACTCAGTCCTGTGTAGAATAACTTTGGGACTCACAGAACTGAACTGAGAGGGCATGGGGTCCACTCCTAGGTATTGGAACAAGGGTGCTGTACCTGGTAGGGCATCTGATGTGGGGTTTTTTTTTAGTGGAGAATGTGATCCATGGTAATAAAAAGACCACTCTGGGGCCCTATGAGGATTCACGTTGTAACATAGAAGTCAAAATTGTCTGTGTGTCTATAAGCTTGAACATTATCAAAGATGTGAAAGAAACTCCACTTGGCAAGTGCCACAGTGACGTGGCCATATGAATCACTGCTGCTGCCCTGTCTACAAAGTGCTTTTCTCTGGACATCACACACTGAGGAGACATGGTTGCTGCCCCGATCAGTGTGTGGTCTGACTAGACAAGCAAGGTATCCTTCGTATGGCAGGAGCTACTCAAGTGAGGCTGGGTCCTTCCTTCTAAGTCTTGATCCAGATGTCCTCCTACCTGAAGGGAAAGGATAGAGGTTTGGCAGCTCTGCTATCATTTTGGGGTTGTTTTTTTTAATCTCTTAGTGTGGTCAGGGTGCTGTGAAGAGACAGGGTGCTGTGGAGGGATTAGGTACACTGTAAATATGAGAGAAGAACACCTTTGCCTTTCAGTGGATCTTCCTCAACGTTCATCAGCTCCCAGCAGTCAGGAGTCAGAAGAGTTAAATCATTGCTGTGAAGTAAATAAGCCACTGTAGCTATTGCAGAGGTACAGGGTGTTTGTTCAAATTGCTTTCCTCTCCATCTGAGGCCAGGGATTTGCCTAGATTGCGAGGAATTTGCAGATTATCGTGGAGGATGAAGCAGGGAAAATGAAGTTCTTATAAGAACAGTTCGGAGAGCACTTGAGAGTGTCCTAATCCGTATGCTCTAATTCCAGCTCTTTTGCTGCCTGCTGCAGATGATACTGGTCTCAGCCCCTGTGATTAAAATACTGAAATGATTTAACCGTCTTGTGTTTCACATGCTGTCTCTCCCTTTGCTGCTAGATGGGATCCAGTAAACCAGGTGGCCGGGTGATCTTGGCCACAGAGAACGATTACTGCAAGCTTTGTGATGCCTCATTTAGTTCTCCAGCTGTGGCACAGGCTCACTACCAAGGGAAGAATCACGCCAAAAGGCTGCGCCTTGCAGAAGCACAGAATAACTCTTTCTCGTAGGTATTGCTCAACTTCCCACTCAGGCTGAAAGCATGTGGCAGTGTCTCTGGTAGTCTTCCTCTCAGAAAACCCTGAACCGCAGCTGTTCATATTTGTTTAATCTTCAGGGATGCATCAGAACTAGGCAAACGAAGGGCAAGGAAAGAAGGGAATGAATATAAGATGATGCAGAACAGAAGAAATATGTATACAGTTCAGAACAACACAGGTAATTGGGAGCTTGCATCTGTTCTATAGTTGGAATAATTATCGGCAATAATCAGACTTGTTTTTTCTTCTGTTTCTGAGGTCTGTTTTTGCAGAGACAGGTTCAGGAAAGAGCTGGTCCTAGCTCTGCTGATACTTCATGTCTGCATGGTATTTTTTTCCCAACTACTAAAGTTCCTTTGTTTTGTCAGCCTGCTTGTTAGTTCAGTTTCTCAGTTTGTAACTTAATTTGCCATCTGCCTGTCTCTAAGGCTGCTCTAAGTGGTGACAGTTTTCCTGCTTTATTTTCTTGGCAAGTGGCCAGGTGCTTTGACTCCTACTGTAGCACATCAACCTGTACTTGCACTCCCGTGACCAGAATGAGAGTAGGTTAGCCTCCCTCTAAGACCATCTGTTCCTAGAGTCAATTCCTTCCTCAGGTGTCAGATGCTAACTTTGCCTCCTTACTATGATTTAAAGTGTGTTTTATGGTGTCCAGCCCAGCATCTGTTTCTCTTTCATTCTAAGATATGTTACGAGCCCATATTAGCTGAAGCCCTGATTTCGGGTGAAGCTTGGTTTAATTGTGTCATTCTGACCACTGTGATGTGGAAAAGACAAGTGTGTTAAAGTTCTATTAAATATCGTTTTGTGACAATTTTAAACTGAGGCAGCTTATTCTAATCAAAAGACTGTCCTAACTGTGGAATTGAAAGATTAAGAAAAAAAGATTGATTCATCACTTAAATTGTTAGGCTCATAATTTTCACAGCCTTATTGATTCTTAGAAAGATTGGGGCACTAAGCCCACTCTACTGCTCTAGAAAATACTGGCAAATACTGCTCCCCTGTGTGCTACAGCCCTGTAAATCTGGATTTCAGTGGAGAAGTCATGTGGTTCAGACTCTAATCAGTTAAAGAAGCTAATCTTTGTCTGCCTTTTAATCATTCGTTGAACTCAGAAGTTGTCACTGAGCTGCCTGAAGCTTTTCTTTCTCATGGATAAAACAAGCTTTTCTGTTGACTCCTCAGGTCCCTACTTCAATCCCCGCTCACGCCAGAGGATTCCTCGGGATCTGGCCATGTGCGTTACCCCCAGTGGCCAGTTCTACTGCTCTATGTGCAATGCCGGGGCCAGCGAGGAGATGGAGTTCAGACAGCACTTAGAAAGCAAACAGCATAAAAGCAAGGTGTCCGAACAGCGGTACAGGAATGAGATGGAGAACCTGGGCTATGTACAATGACGCACCACCCTTGGCAGTAGTTTGCAAATAGAGCAGCTTGTCTCTCACCTGCTGTTTGCCACATGCCCTGCTTCGTGCTCCATTTGATAGGAGTATGCTCTCGAGCTATACATGTAACACCTGCAAACGTAATGGTGTGGTTAGATTTTTTTTCTGTCATAGTTGGCAGGATGACGCTGTGCAGGACATGAAGTGTTTTTGATGTTTGTTTGCTAATTATCTACGGCTCTTCATTGTATTGAGTGGCAGGGAGGACTTTGTCTTCTTCCCAGCCTTCTGCATGAATATGCAAAGCCCAAGAAGTGCTGGAAACTTCTGTGGTTCTACCACACAGGTGGACCATGTGCAAAGCCCACTCCCCTCTTTGCACACCACAGAGCAGTGCTCCAGAATGCCTCCCTAAAGCTGAAAAAGACTGAATCTCTGGGCAGGGACGGGGCCTGTGAATGTGTGAATTAGGTGGAGTACTTGTCCACAAATTGCTGCTCATGGCCCCCATTTCAGCCCGGGGTAGATTCTTTCCATATCCTTGTAGAAAGGCTGCACATACCTCTCCTCTTTGGAGTGTCTTGCCTCTTACCGCTTCCTCTGCAATGCAGATTTCATTCTGAACATCTGACAAAAAGATTCTTGGTGGTCTTGGCTGGGCACCTTAACGCACCGTGGGTGTAGCTCATCTCCCTGAGGAGAGTCCATGGGGATCTCGGTGGTTTAATTAAGGGAATTGGAAAGCAAGCTTGCTCAGATGAGGTGTGCTCTGCCCTGATTCTGCCTTAGACTGAGTAGGGTGGGGAACAGGTTGGATGGAGGGAGCGATCTGCTGTAATTTCTTTGCATACTGATGTGGAAGAGAGCAAGTGTTGGTCTCTGGCTTGCAGCTCTATTGCTCTGGGGTAGTAGGGCTGCCTGGACCTTGGGGAGCAGATACTGGTGTGTCCCACTTCAGTGCCATTCCCTGGCCAAAGCCCTGTGGGTTTTATGGAGGAGAGCTGAAATGCTCCTTTGGACTAGAGCTACCTATATTGGATGAATTTTTTCCCATTTTTCTTTTCCCATCTCAGTATGGGTTTTAATTCCATTCCTTGATGTGAACTTCACTGTTTTAGGGACCATCAAAAATCCAAGGTTAGGTAGCATGCAAGCATCAGGAGTGATGGTTGTTTAAGTAGCAGCTGTTTGGTCACGCAGAAGCATTCATGAAACTTGTTAAGCAACTTTGTAAGCAAACCCAAAGGGTGTGTATCTGATTTGACTTTACTTAGCAAAAGTAGAAAGGGTATAAAGAGCAGAACTAGGGCTGACATTTATTTTTCTGCTCATTTGGGTAGATGTGATTGGAATCCAGTTCACAGTGTTTGTACATCATTGACTCCAGTGGCAAATGAGGCATGTAGGTAACCTCCGTGGGACCTGATTCACCACTGCGCTGCTACAGCTGCATGCTGGTATAGCTTCATTGACTTCAGTGGTGGGTGCAGAGTGGGGGTGAAGGGAGCATCGTGGCTTGCCTCTCGCTGCTCTTCAGGCAGTATGCTGACTTAGATGCAGTTCTGTTGGTTTCGGTAGCATTTTACCAGGGATAAATTTTACCTAGTGCATAATGTTGAAGGTAGCTCCCCCACTCCCCCTTTTATTTTTATTTTTTCGCTATTCTCATCCTGCCTCTTGCATTCCAGAAGGACTTTCTGCTTGCCTTAAAAAATGAAAAATGAGTAAACTAACAAAAAATGCAGACAGTTTTTGTTCCTCTTTCTAGTCCATCTCAAAAAGATTTGTGTCACATGGCTGCTCCTCAGAAACTGAGTCTCTTTAGTTACCTGAGCACCAGGTAGCTTTACAACCTAATGCACCCTTCCTACATCCAGGCAAGGTCAGATCTTGCACAGCAGTGAAAAACAACGCCCTGCATCATTCCATGCTGATCCTTGCCCTGCAGATACAGGCAGAGCAATGGACATCGTCTTGATTGGGATTCCCTCCCCTCATTTATGAAAAGCCCAGTTAAGAAGGGTTTCTGCACTGGAGCATGTTAGAAGGTGGGAAGACAGGTGCCCAGGCTGCAGAGCACTAACTGAGCAGTTCTGACAGCCATTTCTTCTGTGCTTTCCTGCCCCTGGCTCACCCTCTATGCAGCCTTGAACATTCCCCTTGCAAAAGTCTCTGTTCAGCCTATTCCCCCCTCGTCTTTTGCAGTCAAAGACAGGCTCTGGTTTTTTGTTTGTGGTCTGTCTTTTGTTTCTCTAGTCTGGCACCACTGTGCTGGGGTAGAGGGAGTTGGGTGAGCTTTACTACTGTGTGTTTCACAGAGTGATCCGTGTATCATGGTTAAACATTCCTCTTGCTGTAAATGAAAGCATGGCATTTCCCACAGGCTGCAATTAGTAGCAGAAAAACAGCGCTTTGTGAAATAGGAGCTGGAGGAGCTGTAGGTACGGGTAGTGTCTAGCTTATTGCTAGGACCAAGGAGGCATTTTTGTCTGCTTTCACGTCCCGAAAAACAGCTGTTCACCTCTCTGCTTTGGTTGCTGCTCCTGCTCCCAGCCCAGCTATCTGCAACTTGTTTGGCATTTCCAGTGACTGCCAGAGGTGTCAATACTTAGTTTGCTTCATGTGTTGTTACCTTCTGTTACAGCTGGTGCAAACGTGCGACAGCACACCAGTGTGAGAGGGAGTGCAGGGCACTGTTTCTGCGGGCTTGTCTTGGCATGGGACTGAATCTGGTTTTGAGGAATGGCTTGAGTCTGCCTGAACAGAGAGGCTTGTATCTGCTTTGTTTTGTTCAAGGGGGTACCACAAGTGAATGTCATCATCCTGAGGATTTGGAAGTGGTGAATTATTTAGCAGGTATAAAGCAGACAATGGCACTCAAGTGACAAGAGTTAGGACAGGTTTCCTACCTGGTAGGAAGGATCTTTCTTGCTGGGAGAAGCGGCTTTGCCCCAGTGCTCTGTTGTGGCCCTTCCCTTCAAAGGATCAAAGCTTTCCTCTCCCTCTTCAGCATTGTTTAATGGTTTGGGATCTTCCCACTCTCCTTCCAGCATAGAAAACTGTTGACTGTGAAGAGAAGACGCCCCACCTCACCAGTATCATTAGGATTCAGGCCAATCCAAAATCATACGTGTCAGCATGAGAAACTGGGTGGATCCTGATTTTTTTGTTTTGCTTTGTTTTTTGTGAAAAGCTGTTCCCTAAATCAGTGTTCGAAACACATATTGAAAACGTGTCCTGGCCAAACTCTGTTTGAGACAGATGGGCTGGGGGGAATACTGTACAGCTGCAGTGCCGTTTTCCAGTCCCCATGAATCTTTTTCTCATGGGAAACAAAGTACCAAACCCAAGAAACAGGACTTCTGTGAAGCTGTCACATTGGCCAGTAGGTTAATGACCTTTGCTGCTAGAAACAAAATAAAAATCGGTGTGTTCATATTTATTTTACTGTGCTGACCACTAATTGACTTGTTAATATTTAAGGCATTGTTCTGTATGGGTTTTTTTGTTTAAATAGGAAGCTCTACATCGCACTTTGGTTATGGATCAGAACAGGTATTTATTATATTTGTGAAAATGTTTTCCTTCCCACAAATGTATTGTTGTCTTTTCCTCGATGCAAAAAAACCAACAAAAACCCAACACACCACTCAAACAAAACCCACCCCAAACCAAAAAAAAACCCACCCCAACCAAATCCAACCAGTGCATCTTCTTTGTTTTTCCTCACGCCAATCAAAATGGGGATTTCCTGGCAACTCCCTCTTAGATGTCCATTTCTAATTTTTTTTTTTTTCTTTCAGTGGTTCCTTTGGTAACTTGGGGTGATGATTTTAGAGACACATGAAGTTCATACTACGTTTAAGCATTTCTTTTAAGGCAAGGAAGTAAAGAATGTGGAATCTGTGTATTTGTGAGGAGGATGAGTGTGATACTATTTTGTTTGTGTTAAGCATTAGCTGTTATTTTGCATTCTGCACTAATGAGTAAACGTGTTAATCTTGCCTAACATTGATCTATTTTTGACTTTTTGCTTTCTTCATGTACATCAAAAGGAACCCTGAAAACTTCTGTGGAGTTGCTTAGGATGCTCATCAGTATAACAGAATGCAGATTTTTTTTTTTCTGTAAAGCTTCCTGTCTCTGTTCCTTTTCTGGATGCCCATTATAGGGCATTAGGAAGGAAAGCTATTGCCATAAGCATGATTCATATTTTAGCTCTCTAATGCATGAGGTCCTTTTGCTGTGTTTCTGAAGTGATCCTCTGACTGTAACCAATGGGAATCCTGCCCAAGTCAGGAGTAAATGAGATACCGTAGCTAAATATATTATGTTGGCTAGGGCCAGGCAAGGTACACTGCTAAAATTTGTCCTTTACTCCGATGTTTGGGTTACAACACTCCTAAGGTTTTGCTTTTTGAGGAATGTGTATCTGGTTCTGTAAGGATTTGGTCCTGCTCCAGCTAAAATAGTTGACTTTAGTTGAGTAGGAGGAAGCCTTGAAACCCTTCAGGAATTTCATACTGCTGATGTTTTATCATGTATGTATTTTTTGGTTTGTGGGGTTTTTTTTTAAATTTACAGCTATATATACAAGGATGCTCTGGATGAGATGGACATCTCTTGCCATGTTTGGCAAAGGATTAAGAGAAAATGGAGAAGTATGGACCTGGTTTCTTTCAAGTTAGAGGCTAAGCTTCTGTTGTTTTGAGCTGGACTGGTTTCTTTTGCCATCTGCATAAAGTTGAGAGTGAAAATATAATCCACTTTCAAATAAATATGGTCAAGCAGTAGTTCTGGGAATCTCTCCTTTAAAAAACGTGTCACAACTAAAATTATGTCTTTTATCTGAAGTACCTGCAGGTAAAAGCAGTACTGTAGATTTTTAAAAGTAAAATAGTTTTTCAGTCTGTGTTTTGCAGAGGAAATATTACTCGATTTAATTTCCTTCTGCATCTGTCCAGCAGTATCATTTGCAAGTGCTTTGAATGTGTTTCATCTAGAGCCTTCTTGTCAAGTTGGTTTTGTACATTTGTCCTTATTTTCTTTATATTGTACTGTCTCCCATGAGGGAGTAATTGATGAAAATGATTTTTTTTCCTGTTTTTTTCTTCTCCAGTATATAATAAATCATCTTGCTCTTATCAAGTACAGCCTCAGTGTTTGGTATTGGTACTTCTCGTGATATGGCTGGTCTATGCATGACCGAATTGATTTTAGCCTAGCACTACAGGAGTGACTAGTGTGACTGCAGGAGTACTATGTTTGTATACCCTGGTAAAGAAGTATAGTCCAGTGGAGGGGGGTGGTCAATGTACTTCCAACTGATACCGAAAGCCAGCTGAGTTCTCCCTCTGAGCTGTCTTGGCTTCAGGAGGGGTTGGGAGTGCTCAGCATCTGACAGGATGGGAACCAGAAGGTGCGGGAGGGGCTCTGTTTCTGGCCGTGCTGTTTCCACAAGTGGACATCACAAGCTCTGTGACAGCCCCAGGCTGAACCACAGACTGACTTTCAACTCTAACGGTAAAAGCATGGGGACAAGCTGAGCCTGATACTTAACATGTGCACATTCTTGCTAGTGCGCTTTCCCCCTCTTTCATTACTTGAGAGCTCCAGAAGAGCATATGCTTATGCAACATAAATGACTTTCCAAACAGGAAGGACATTCTCAGCTGGAACCTTGAAGCAGAGAAACTCTGGGGTTTACTGGATTCAACTCAGGTAAGAGAAGAACATTGCCCTTCCCTAGTGCTGCAGCCATGCTGTCAGTGCCTCAAGGGCAGTGTCCTGGTGGCACACGTAAGACATTTGGGGTGCGTGACTGCCGTTGGGATACAGCTCTGGTTGTATAAGCAACTGTGAGCAGGGATGTGTCCCTGCACTCCCCTGACCTCTGTTACTCAAGGCATAGGACTGTTACAGAGCATAGTGACACCGTGGTGGAATTATTCTGATTTACCACTTTGTTGGGCTGAGAGCTGCCTCAATGCTTGGGTGACTTCCTCTGTGCTGCCAATGAAATGCAGGAGGCTTTATGTGTTCTCATTTACAGTAAAGAGACTCATAAAAACTTGTAAGTGCAGCTTAATCTCACTCCAGCCCTTCATTGTGTTGTGCCCACACACTGTGTCTCTTCTGGTCATCCTAGGAACCGGAGAGGAGCAAACCTCTGCAGAGCAGCGTGTCCCTATTACCGGATATTAAAGCACTGTCTTTTTAGTACTTACATGTGGTGATTATGTTCCTTACTAATTCTGTAGAATTTGGTACAGCCAAAGCATAGTGACGTGCAGAGATACCTGATACTCAGAGACACCTGAATTAGGTAGAAATACAGAATTTAGTCACAAATGTTTGTTAAATTAGGCAGCAAATTAAAAAAAAAAGAGACTGATTGTATGATTTAAAAGCATAAATAGCCCTCCTTCTGCCTCTCTAATTACCCTGGTGTCTAAGGATCTCGCTTAACTGTCTTACAACATTTTATAGCTGAGGAGGTAAAAGTTTGAGGAAAAGAAGTGATTTGCCCAGAAAGTCTCCGGCTGCAAAGGGAGGTTGAACCCAAGGCCTTTAAACAGCAGGCTGTTGACCCTGCCACGTCTCCATTCAGACTCCCTGTTCACAGGCTGCTGAAAATGACTGGCTTTTAAAAACAATTGATAATCATTACATTTTAATTGTTTATATAATGGCTTTACAATGTGATAGGACTTTAGCACGTCATTTTAAAATAAAGAAGCTTGGCAGAGTGCTCTCAATATTGCTTCTGCCATTAAATCTTCATGGAGTGGTGGAAAAAACAGCAGCTTTTAGGATTGTAGAGGGTACATGTTTGTCACTGCAGGTTCCAGAGGCTCTTAGGTCCACTTCTCTTTATTCCTACTTGCAGTTCTCCTAAAGCATTTGGGTTGACTGCTGCTTCTCTGTTTTGGGATAGTAACGAGCTGCTGTCACAGAAAACACGTAGAATTTGTTGGCCTAATCCTTCAATGAATGACACACTTTCAGTCAACCTTATTCCACTGGGCTTGCTTCACCTCTCTACCTGCATGCAACAAGAGCAGATCTATTTAAAGTCAGTGGAATTACACAAGCGTAGAGAGAGAGAGGAAGATTATCCATAGTGTATTATCTGGGGCTGGAGAGTGGCTTTGGCAGGTGCGTGCTATAATATAAATATGTTTAAAAAAGTGTTAATCTAAGGCTTGTTTCTCAATATCAAGGTACAAAGAGGTACTGTGGATGAAAGAACAACCTGTAGAAGTAAGGAGGGAACGTAGTTGCATGATGAACTAAACATCCTGCATTCGGTGCGTCTGTGGCATTTTGTGCAGGACTGCAGTACTTAGCTGAAGAAGCCAGGCTACATACTTCACTAAATGCCACAAGACCAATAGTGTGGAAACCACATGAGCCTGTGTGTTACCCTGGGTTTTAAATGTTGAAACGCAGGTGTGAAAAAACCTGTGAAAAGTCAAATGGCAAAATCTCTGTGTGCCAGAAAAGGTGATGATGGGTGGGTTACCACCTGACATTTTGGGGAGTCTGTAAAGAACAGTTCAGACTTAAGGGACCTGTAAATACAACAGCATGATGTCAGAAGTCTTTCACTGCGGTTGACTAAGGAGTTTGAGAACTAACCGAGATGTCCTTTTTGACAATGGCTCATTTTTGCTCTGTGTGAACTTGTACAGGTGGGGATTGTTTCAGCAAAGAGAGGAAGCTCCTGCATGAGGCAGGGCTGGCTGCAGCCTCAGTAACCTTGAGAGATCCGTCCTCCGCTTTGACCTGCCGTGTATGTGTGTGCATGCACGAGAAGCGGTCCCTTTGAGGACTTTTCCTCCTTGATGTCATCCACTGTTTCTAAGAGGCCCTTTTCCCGTAGCTCTGCACAGCAGGTACTTCTAACACTGTTTGCAGTATCCCAGCAGCAGCATGTTGGATTTGATTGGGGAATGGCCAAACCACCGAATACATGGGAGTCTTAGACAAGTAGCTTCTGTTTGTAGAAGCTGGTGAGCACCTGCTACTTGTGCGACAGTGATACCCAGAGCATATTTGGATTAGTAGATCCAAATTCAGACAGAGGAACCATGCTATCCATCTCCAGGATATTGCACTTGCTTATGCCGGGTGGGATTATGGGCTGCTGTATGTTCTGCTGGTCTGTCTGGTAGCTGACACCAAGGTACCCAGGCATGAGGGCTGGTTGCTTCTCACGCCTCCTCTTATGACTGGTCTCAGTAACTATGTCTTGAGGGTCTGTTTTCGACTAGTCTGTCTTTGGTTTATCTTGTCACAGAAATGTAATTAGTAGGAAGGCTTTTATAATGTTTGTTTAACGACTTTGATTGGAAGTTGGTTTACTTGTGCGAAGCACAGATTTTATTATGCAAAACCCAAGTAATTTCTAATAAATGTTATTGAAAAGTACAAAGTGGTAACAGAAGAACATAAATAAAAATAAGAGAGATGTTTCAAGGTTGCAGTGACCCCAGGCATACAAAATCAAGGAGGTGGAAATGGGGGTCAGCAGTGGGTAGTACCAGTCTGTCTCTTGCCCATCCTGCAGTCCCAAGACACATGCTGGATGTTACGCTGCCATATTTGCAATGATATCCCTGAAATAATGCCTGATAAAACCTGAACTGCACTCCTGACCTTTTGTATTAGCTTTCCCTTGAGGATGATCTACGACGGACCTGGACGACAGTCAGGATGCAGGAGGCTCAGGGGTCATTACGCGCAGCCAAACAGACCGTGCCTTCCCCTGCACTCCCTTCCCACAAAGGCAAAATGCAGCAGGGCCAGGTTAAGCCCTTGTCCTTAGGGTAGGCTCTGTGTTAGCCTGATACCAGCACGGGAGACGTGACAACAATTGTTAAACCGTGAGATGTAGCCACATACCTGAAACTTTGAAGGAAGCTTTGGAAGTTGCAGAGTATGAAGAAAGTCACTAGACGTTTGGGGTGGATGTGGACGCATGGAAGGGTATCTCTCCTCTTAACAGGTTTCTCAATGGAGACAGTTACATCAGCCTGGAGTCTTTCCATGCATTCCCTAGTGTTTAATGTGTGGGACAGATTTCTGAAGACACATTATTAATCTAGATTAGCATTGATCTTCACACAGCTTCTCACAGCTGCTAAGAAATGCAAGGATGGGTCAGACCACAGCTATATCTATACACGTGCTGGGTATATATTAGGGCATAATAAGCTTCCAAGGGAGCTCTGCTTAATTTGGGTACAGACTATCTATGCTAATTATATGGCAAGAGTCTTGACAATTAGCATGCATCCTTTTAACTTGCTTTTCTGATTGCAGTAACAAAGCCAGCGTTGCCTTCTCCTCTCGCTAACTTCAAAGGCATTGTCTTGATTTAAGAAACGGTGTCCTAAAGCTCTTATGAGAAAGTGAAGTTGTGTTACTGCAGCTGTCAAGCTGCCCAGTTAACAAACTGCATGGTAAATGGATGAGCAGCCAAGCTCCCTGAAAGGGTTCAGGAGAGCTTTGAGGTTATAAAATGCCAGCCAGCATTTATTGTCATTGGCATACAACGTAATATTCCCACGGAGAATAGAGCACAGGGCTTCCAAATCAGAGCATGATTCCCTAAAATATCAGAACCCGAAGACATGCTGTGGGTCCAGATTGTAGCCTGTAATACTTAGAGGAGAATAAAATGTACATGTCCCAGAGGGAGAAGTAATAATCAGTGGAAGAAATGAGAATAGAAACAAAGAGATGGACAATGTGAAGTTCCTTTGGGTGATGCTCCCAGCCCTTGGGCACAAGTCTGGCACAGGTCATGGGTAACGTTTAACAACATCTGGCATCTTAATCTGCTCAGGTGTTTTCATAAATCTCAGCAGACACTTCAAACTGCTGTACTGATTTTGTAAATCTGATTGCAAGTCTTCTTTGAAAACAAAGCGTAACAACCCCGGTGAGTTGGGCTTTTACAAAATTTCACCCCACAAGGAGAGTCATTAGCATGTGTTTGTGCAACTGCAGCGGGTGCAGTTGTGGCCTCTGAGCCTAGCTAGAGCTATCCAGGACAATTCCCTGCATAGAGCTGGGGTTGCCTGAACTGCCAACTCCAAACCTAATGGCTCAGTCCCCTGTCTCTGCTCGCATGCAGCGCTGGTTACCGGTCCCAAGCTGCATGTTGCATACAGAAACCTGTCATCTCAGTGCTGCAGTGCCACAGCCAAACTGTGAATATTTGAACGTCTTCCTGGAGACTGGTTGAGGTCACCCTGTGCTCAGTAGCACTGCTGCTGGTCATCTAGGTTGTCTCCAAAAGGAAATGAAGCTGTGTCATATCTCACAAGGAGCATCACTTTAGTATTTGGGATAAAACCTAATGTTCTACAGGTAGTTTCGGATGGCTGGCAGCAATTTTGCCAGACAAATACCGTGTGTCTTTCCTAGAAGGATTCAATCTTTAATCTTGTTTTGATGCTGGAGGCTTTTCCAATTTCCATTTATTAGAAATGACTTATTTACATTGGAAGTGCTGCCTTTAACCCAGAGCTGCTGGTGCCACCTGCAGCACTGTGGAAAAATCATGGCTGCAGCATTCTGCTTCCGAGGAGTTGCTGTATGACCGAAGCAAAGTGTCACCTTGCAGAAATTAAGCCTTTGAAGGGCTAAATCTGTGTTAGCTCTTCATTTGCTTTGTGTGCTTTGAGGCTGTTTCCAAACAGTTTCACTTTTGCATCCTCAAAGCGCAGAAATCCGTTGCTGAGACTTCAGAGAAAAGTTGAAAGTCAAGCGGTGCGTGTGGGAGGCTTATAGAAGGAAAAACAAAGGTGATGAGAGGTAGTGTTTTGGGGGTACAATCCTGTTCCTTTGGAACACATGTGCGAAGCCAGGTGCCCTCAGTCGAGGCAGGCTCTAGTACTTGGGAAAATTTTCCACATACACATCGCAAAAGGCCAGTTTTATTCAGCATCCTCGTGCCCAGCCTTCCTTCAGAGCAGAGAACGGGGAGTGGCTGTGTGCTACGTCTTCACCTATTCAAGCCATCGCTTTTTCTTTAATGGGACCTTGGTGAACCCGTGACAGTTATCTGTCTCAGGGGAATCTGGCCTGTCCTTCTGGGGAAAGAGCAAGTGTGTGGTGTCTGGATTCATTGCTGTTTCATAAGGATATAAATAATATACAAGGTGTAATACATGCGTGGCGAATCTGACTCTGCTGAATATTCATGTAAATGCAGTGAGGTGCTTGATCCATCTTCCAAGGGCTTTTAGTGGGCAATTCAGGCAGTTTTCTGAGGCGTTTTATGGGGCAGAGGAGATGAGTGAACAATCACGTGAGAGCACAAGTCATCTTCCCAAAATGCTCTAACAAGCATTTAATCATTGTTCTGTAGAGGAATGGCTGTAGTAACTGAAAAAAAATCAAGAACGATACAGAACTGAGACCAATTTTGGAAGAAATGGGTCACAGTAATTCCTAATTCCAAAATAACTCGTATAAGTCAGTTCCATCTCCCTGGGCTCTGTTTTTGCCCCTGACCCGTTGGTCCAGCAGCTTTGCTGTGGGCAGAGCTATGCTGCTTGGGAAGCACCATCCAGCCTCATGCCTGTTGCAGATACAGGCCATGGTTTCCTACTTGGCTACTAAAAAATCAGGAGAGGAATTTTCAAGTCCTGTGTCCCCTCAGAAGACTACATGTTTTCATGTGTATGTTTGATGCAGAAGTCCCGTCAGTCTTCAGCCGGGTCGATGCTGTGAAGTCCTGGCTGCAGCCGGAGGGGTGGTTGTGTACCTTGTACCTTGCAGTGGCTCCTATGGGTGCTGGAGCTGTCAAGATGCAGTTGTCCCTTGAAAGCTGGGTGTGAGATGCCTCTCCCCACATCCATGCAGCAGTGTCAGTCTGTCCTGACGGCTGTACTGCCTCACCCAGCCTCAGCTCAGGCGTGCTTTCCTATGCAGTGCTCACACCTCCTGATGGCACTGCAGACATACTTTTGGCAATCCCAGACAATTCCCTCCTTAGACTCGTATTTCGAGCTCTTATTTAATATCGCCCCATTTCCAGAGGTTTTCAGAAAGGTGGCAGTGCTTTATCAATATTGGTTGGTTGTTTTGAGGCAGGCGAAGTGATGGCATTTTATTTTGATTTCAGCCGCGCACCCATCAGGATCCCGAAAGGTGGCAATATCCCCTGGAAACAGGAGAGGGCAGCTGGCTTGCGAGAAATGAGGAGCACACTGACTGCTTTTAAGAATGAAATAAAATAGGAGTCACTCAGATCTAGATGAAAGGCGCTTTTTTTTTTCATGAATGAATAAAAATAGAACAGTTTTCCAGGGCCTGTGCTAGTGTAATTAGTGTATAAAATAGCTGGACTCCCATCACCTTCCATCGAGTCCCTGGGCTTCATCTGGCAAAATTAGATTCCTTCCAATTTTATTGCAATGTAATTAAAAAGTAACCAAGGGAATACAGAACTCAGTCTTCAGAAATGTTCAGCATCAGACAGAATGAAAAGCAATTGGCAGCTCACTGGATTAATAGCCAGTTTCTTTGTTTACTGCCGAAAGAGAAAAATAAATTGCTGTGAATCGTCACTCTGTGTGTATGGAAAAATAAGGAAAAATCAGATTTAGGAAAATGTTATTCAACCCTCTGTATTTCTTGTAATTGAAAGATGTTTCAAAATATATTTAACAAAAAATGCAGAAATTCCAAAACAAAAGATCCCTCTGGAGTCAAATCTTTCCTTGTAATCCAAAATAAGGCATTTTGTGACTTCTTCATTTTTTGAGCTTCAGTTTCCAATGAAAACAGTTATACAGGTCTGAGAGTTTACCAGGAGGTTAAGTCCATCCAAATCTTCATCTCCTGGCAAGTACTGAGCTGAAAACCCCGCAGCTGCTCTGGCGAGCAGCCCTGAGCCCTGATTTTAGCCACAGAGCAGCCGCACGCAGGCGGCAGCAGCAGCCACCTGCATCTGTTGGAGCCTCTCCACCTTTTTCCGCTGTACGCAGACCGGACGTAGGCAGCGTTGCCTCGTAGCACAAGGCGGCCAGTTCTTGCATAAGGAATTTCCTGTATCTGGTTTGCCACACAATGCCTGTTCCCTGTCCAAAACTAACAATGTCCCCTCCCCAGGTCCCCCGTGGCTGGGGCTGTGCTGGACCATGGCTAGATCCAGAGGCAGGAACTGTTTTTAAAGCCAAACGAATCATACTGGTTCACCTGGAAACATATACCCTTGTATGTGGTTCTTAACGAGAGGGAGAGTTAATCCCGATTCCCCCTGGGACTGAACCGCACCTGGAGGGAGGGTGGGAGGGGGTTGCCTGGGGGGTGCTTCCTCTACTGGTAGAGCAAAGTGACAAGCAAGAGAGATGATGCAGCTGGCTGCTGCTGAAGTTAAGAAAGGCTGAATATCTCCATAAAACTTACACCTCCCAGCGTATTTGCAGCTCCAGTTGGTAGGTAATATGGAAAACTCAACAGTGACTTCTTCCAGCACCTTCCTAGTGTCACTGTGACTTTCTGCCTCAGAAAAAAATGGGAATTTTTGCATTGGGCTTCAATGAGGAGCATGAGAAAAGCAAATTGCCTTTTTTTTTTTTAAAGAGCTCTGAGGCAGAAACAACTAGACTCCCTCTGTAATGAAACAGTGCTGACTGAAAAGGTAACCCAGAACTACTACTCTTCTGACGCAGAAAATAATGAGGGCTGCCCCTAAACTTTTAATCGGGAGCCTAACTTTTATTTGCCGCTCTTAACAAGGATAGCATCCCTTAATAATGCTTCTGACAGTTCCAAACTCCTGAAATTAATATGAGAGCACTGAGAATTTAATGGAAGTGCTAATTACAAATGCTGGAATTATTCCGCTGCAATTCAAAACCTCTGATGTGGAGAAACTCTTAGCACGGATGGGCTGTCATCTAATTTCTGTGAAGTTTTGCTGTGAAAGGTGACCCTGGCTTTATGCACCTGGCCTTATGCAAGACGTGGGCATCCTTCCCTCACATTGACTTCCACACCTTGCAAAGAATTAGGATGCAAGCAATTAATTCCTTTTGCTCTGGAGACTGTACTACTCATACTCCTCATGCATGCCGCTCCCTCTATTTCCCCTCCCATGATTAGTCATAACGTCCTGGACCAGCGGGCTTGCAGCCAGGCTGTTTCCAAAACAGTAATTGATGGTGCAGGTGGATTAAACCCAGATGGCTGCAGCAGTTTGTACTTGGGTTGCCACCTCTGTAGCAGAATACTGCACACAAAACAGCTTCCGCTTTGCTGTAATTTGTAGCCTGATGTCTTAGGACAAACTGGTACCAACATTTTGGTGCCACTTCACATAGTTATTCACGTGTCGGAGCAAGGGATGAAGATGGAGGCCAGCCTGCCTCTAGGAGATGTAAGAGAAGAATGATTCAAGGGGAGAAGCCACTCAGTCTTTAATCCACTCATACTCCTGAGTGAGCACCCCAACAATCACAGATCTTTGGAAAAGTGTTTTGACTTTATTAGTGGACCTTGCTCCAGAGCCGCCTTTCACCCTGGGCTTCCTCAAAGCTCATAGAGGTGCATGGAGACCCTGCCAGGTGCCTGGATCCCAGTGGGCTGTGGAAGGTGGCCCCCATCCCACAGAGCAGAGGGCCAGCCCCTGGTGCGCACTGTGCTGGTGGGCTGCACATTTGGCACAAAACCTAGCTCTTTTCAGCCTTCATGGCAATGCTGTGAGATTGCTGCTGTCCTGATGAGATGATCTAGACATCCAGAAGAAGCCTGTCATCTTCCTTCTAAGGGTTGTATCGGGTTTTTGGAGGCTGGCTACATGGCAGCAAGCCCACGCTGCCTGCCTTGCATATCCTGAAAATGCTCTATCTGGCTGTTTAGAGCTCAGGAAATCAAGAATTAGGTCTGAAGGCTTTAAAAGGAGAGCTTCCATTTCAGACCACTAGTTAGAGATCGGAGGAAGTCACAGACTTCCTGTGGATCTTGTCCAAACCATCTGCATGACTTTTTTCCCATCTCTTTTACAGCCAGCTGTGAAACCTGAACCTTGGTATTAGTTCCAACTGTTGAATGGCATTAGATGATTCATCTCTTCTATTAACACAAAAAGTAATACCATTTTCTGCTTTGCACATAATGCCTTTTGAGAAATAGATGAAGACATAAGGGACATCGAAGAAATATTTAATCTAACGTTTTTTTCATCAGTCCTGTGTTTTGTCATTTATCGAATGATTACACCCTGGTTCCTGCCTGTCCCCAGTTACTCTGGAGACGGTCACAAAGGCAGGAGCCATCTCGTCCTGCTTCAGTGCCCCTCTCGTAAGCGAGGGGTGTGCATTTTTTGTCAAAAAGTAATAAATGTCCCTGGTATAATGGAGGGAAGAAAAGGAGGGGGAAAACAACAAGTTGGTTTCACTGTGCTCTGTTAATAAGCCAAAGCCACTATCATAAAAATGCCAGCATGAGAATTGAAAATCGAAGAACAGCCTCAGTGATTCAGCTGAAAAATGTCATTTGGCCAAAGAGGTGGCTTGGATATTTTCCACCCTAGCTGGTCAATGTTCAGAGTCATGTGCATAAATACAAACGTTCCCAGGAAGCCTTGCAATGAATCAATAATGCTCTGTGTCGGTAAAGATGGAGAAGTTTTTATTGTTGTGGTAATACTTGGCATGTGACATGGATTTTGCAGCTGAAAGATGATAGCAAATGTTATGGATTTTTGAGCTCTTATTACATTGTGAGGACCTTGATAGAGTGGAATTTGAACACCCCTTTCCTCCTCCCTTTCCTCTCTGCTATCAAGAAAGGGAGTAATAGATCAAAGATGAATTGTAGAAGTAAAAAGTACAGTCAAGAGAAATCTTACAGCATTAAATTTTGGGGAAGGATATTTGTAAACTCAATACTTGGTTCCAAATATCACTGAAAATAATGTTCTACCTGAAATCATGGACTGCGTACTGACGGTGAATGCTCTCAGCAGCACTTAAAAAGGGCAAACCTCCCTCAATGTCAGAAATATGTGCTGCAGACCCCTGTGCTGGACTTACCCTGCACAGGGAGGGTTGGTGATGCCCCTCCAAGGACCAGCGAGCTGCTCTGCACTTTACAACCTCAACATGCCCGCTGCCTCCAGCCCCAAATCACAAAACTCATTTCCAAGGGAGAGACGCTGCTCTTCTACCTCTCGTCATCCTGCACCTCTGATTGAGTGAGCAGTGCCAGGCCAGTGGGGCTGGCTGGTGCTTGGGCTGAACTGTCCCCATGTCCCCGTGTCTCTATGTCTGTACATGGGTTCTGTGAATAAATGCATATTCGTACTGTTTTCTCTCGGCTTGCTCCCTTCTTTCTTCTTTTTTGCTACATCTGACAGCAGGTTCATGTCCTGCGCCAGGCCCAATGTTCCCCAGGCTGTCACATTCTTTTATATTTGCACAGCACCTGCCACAGTGGTCCCCATCCTCACAAGAGAAGGGAAGAAAAGGGGACTCTGCGCTTTCTCTAAATGGAAGCTCAGTATTTTTATTTTGCTGGGTGTTGAAGCATTAGGTAGTGTTTTCAGAGGAGGGTTGACCCCACTCATGCTTAAAGCTACTAGAAATAAAGACATTTTTACTGAATTTTTTATTAAAACAAAGAATTTTGGGTGCTGTGAGTGGGGGGAGAATGACATTCTACATAAGCATCTTAAAAGTGCCAGTTACCCAGATAACATAGTGGTAGGTGGCCTCCTAACAAGTCTGTATTTGTTGTTTACCGGGGTGTGTAAGTGCTATTATTATAACAACGGTAAACTACACAGAAAGAAATGAGTTACCTTTCTGGGCATGTGGCTGGAAAGTCCTTTCTCCTTTAGTGCAGTTCTCGCTGCTGTTGAAGGTTTACCCAGAGGAAGCTGTATTGTTCTCAGCACATTATTACTGTGATTACTTCCCCAGCGCTGACAGCACCCTCAATACCTTCTCATTATTTAGTAGATGTGCAAGAGCCTGCTCTGTCTCCCATTAAAGTCAATAACCATCGTCCTTAATTAGCGTTCAAATTACAATCAAACTCTTAACGTTACTATCGATTAGGGGCAGCACAGCCGTGCGCCGTTGTTTGTTTGAATCCTTTGAGGTGAGCCGGGTCTGCAGAGGGCAGGCAGCATCCTGAGCGGGGGCCAGACACCAGGGTTGTGGGTTGCATCCACTGACGACCACAGGTTCTCCGAAACGCTGCTGAAGTAGGAGGAGGAGGATCTCCCAAAACCACAGACCCAGCGCAGCTGGTTTAATTGCCCTGTTCCAATCAAATGAATAACTTGAAAGTGTCAGAAAGGTAATTGCATCCACAGAAAAGGGAGTCTTTCCTCCTTTTTCCTCCACGCTGGATCATTGAGGGGTGGTAGCGACCTTGGCACGCAGTGAACTTTCACCAAGAGCCGGGCTGGGGCCCAGAAATTAAGACATGAGGATTTCTAAGGACAGTTACAACACAGAGGAGTGAATGGGAGCTGGCTCGGATGCTGCAGCTCGGAAAGCTGGTGCGTAGTAGCGGCAGGTTTACTCTGCTCCGTGTGCAGTACATCAAGGAGTTGATGTAGATGTTGAGGAGATACAAAGGGAGTTTGCAGTGATTGATATGTCATCCTGACATTTGATTGCAGTGATTGATGTGTCATCCTGACTCCTCCAAAGTACCCAAGAAGTGGGACACAGGACGGTGCAATGCAGGTACTGGGGACTGCAGCTTGTGTTTGCTGTGCAAGATGATTTATGCAGATTGGGATCAGAAGTATTTGCTCTACTTCAGTCAAAACAGGAGGAAAGAAAAAAGGAAAGAAAGAATGTGTTTTGATGAAGTTAAAGCACATAACAAACCTGGGTCCCTGCTGACTGGACCAAGGTTTGCTGAAATTTAGCTCATCAGCACACGGTGATATTTGCTAGCAAGACAGACAAAATGATGTAAACCAAAGCACATGGGGCTGTTATAACCCCCCTATGCCTTAGAACGGAAAATTGCCTAGCACCGGCAATTTTCTCCTAAATGGAGATTTTCCTCTGCAAATGTCTGTTTTCTTGCCCTGCTATTTTTCTCTGACCCCAAAGCCAATGTTACATTTACACTATTTAGACTCTTGCCATTTTTTAAAGACTATTGCATTTCGCAGCCATATGGTACATTTGAATTCATTCTGTACGTGGGTAACAAAGGCAGAGAGAAACCCGTGCTCTGCCCCAACTCCCGTAGGAGTGCAGGAACAAGGACTGCTCCCACTTGGATTCCAGACCTTTGTATCTTGTCCTCTC
>NW_010428529.1:27595-40857 GCF_000710305.1 Buceros rhinoceros silvestris
ATCTGAGTCAACGGAAGACCCAAGGCCCTCCTGGCCAGGACAGAAGTTGTGTGTGTGGAAAAGTGTCCCTTTAATCTATTTTTTTGTTTGTTTGTTTGGATGCGGTGAGCATCTGGAAGGAGCACAGCTAGTGCCAAGACGCCAGGGGATTTCAAGGAGTGCCAGCAGCTGGTCCATGGAGGTAAGACACACAACTCTGGACCAGAATGAAACTATTAACATCAGTTTAGAGGCAGAAATACCTAAAGGAGATGGAGGGTGCCTGTGTTGCTTCTGGAGAATATGCTCACTCTTTCTTATTAAGCTCTTTGCTGTATATTGAAGGACAAGCCCGAGCCACCCCAGCTCTGTCCCATGTGGAAAACATCAGTGAACATTGACAGAACCAGGACTTTTCCCTCGTGGTGGAGAAGATCAGCTGCCACAAAACACTAGCATGGTGCCCAGGCGCCAGATCACCTGGAGGTACATCTAGGCTGCCTGTTGAAGCAGGAGGTGGGGATTTGGGGCAGAAGGGGGAGCAGCCCCTCCCCTTCTCCACCTCTCTGCCACCTTCCTTATTCATTTACATCTGAGGGCCGGGTTGAATTTATCTAGATGTGCCAGCTCAATGAATCTTCAGTTTCTTTTCTTAACTGCTGTGATAATCTCACCTCTGCTGCCTTTTGAAAATAGAAAAAGCTGTGCAGCTAAAATGGACCATTCTGATGACTATCTTAGTGCTTTTTCAGCTCTCTCTTTACTTCATATCATAGAAAACTTCAGAACTTCACCTCAGCACCTGAAGCACTGATTTCAATTTACATTAATTTCAGACATCGCAAAGTGATTCCCTAATAGCTGAGAGCATTGTTAATGCCTCTCTTTTTTTTTTTCTTTCTTGAGATAAAGAATGAAGAGAAGGGTCTAAAAGAAATCCATATATTGTACATAATAACAATTTCAGTGAAGCAAATCCCCCTAATGTCAAAAGAAAGTTCTTTCAACAAAATATATGCAGTTCCCTCTTTGGCTGTTAATTCTTGTTTCACACTTTCTATTCGCTGAGCTTTTCAATTTTCTGAGCAAGATGAGAAAAATTAAATCTTGGTGCTCAGGAGCAGTCTCCTCAAAGAGAAAAGTCTTTCCAACCATGTGTAAATCACCCGCCTTTCACAGGTGAAGTAGGGGAGAGGGGAAATCCCCACTCTGAATAGGGTTTTCCAGTTATGCAAGGTCTTGTGGAAAGTCTCCAGAGGAGAACTTTAAACAGTGGTCACGTAAAATCCAAAATTATGATACATACTCTGACAAAAAGGTTAAAACTCTTTTTTTTTTTTTTGGTTGGAAAACTGAAAAATGGCTTTGTTTAACAGCAATGTACTTATGCCCCTTGGAATGCGAACGAAGATTAATCTTCAGTCACACTGGGGAAGACTTAGCTTTGAAATGATGCTTACAGTGAGTTTAAATTAACATACACAGCACGCAGAGTGAATTCTTTTCCTCTGAGTGTGTCCACTCTGGGCACTTTTTACCACAACTTAATTGACTGCCAATTAATGTAAAAAGAGTCACACATTTTCAAGGCTAGTGTAGACACATTAATCTGCAGGTTGGCTGATAATTAATCTGAGATATCCATCCTTACCAACCCCAGAGATAGTTTTACCTATCAGATAAGAGACATATGTTACTAAAAACCCAATTATATCTTCATTTAAACTGGTTGAGGGACAATGTTTCATTAGTTACATGCTGTACATTGTGGACAACTGACTTTCATATAGACAGGGACTTGAGTGGTCCGAGTTACATATTTAGCTTTGCTGTCAGGTTTGCAAATCATCTGGGGAAATCATTTGCTCCTTTGTTCTTCTCCCTAACACCAACAAAAGAGAATGAAAAATGCTGTAAGAAAGTGGTAATATTTTTTTAAATACTGAGTTTGTGGTTTTTTTTCTCTAGTCAAAGAAATCTCAGAAAATTAAGCAAAATATTATTTCCAAATATTTATTCAACCTAAAGTTATTTGTGACTTTCTTTGAAAAAAAAAATTAAAATATTTTGAGAAGAGCCAGCCTCTGCAAAGCATGCTGCTGGTCCTGCCTGCATCTGGTTCATGCGTCATCATTTGACGCTGGATGATGTGAATATACAGGTGCTTTTGCATTTGCATGACATTTTCCGTTCGCTCTGTACACAGGCACATGATAATGTCAGGCTCACGACAAGCAAAGACTCTGTTTGGCACTTTCACATTGTCTTGGAGAGATACCCTACCACCCACAGAAAATACGTTATCTCCCTGTACGACTGCTCTGCATCTTCACATAGCGCAGCCCATTACGAGAAGTGCACTGTGCATGGTGCTGTGTTCAGGGGAATGTGCAATTCATACAAACGCCAGAAACACACATTTTGTGCCTTATCTCATTTCAGAGTGAACACAACCACCTGCTTTCAGCTGCCTAATGATGAAACCCATCGACTCTGTTAGCTAAGAACTTGGTTGAGCCAAGCTAGTCCTTGAAGGCGATAAAAAGGAGCTGGCAGAGCCGTCTGCTTTCTGCTGGTGAAACTGCTCCACCTCCCAAAGCGCTGGTGACTCATGCTTAGATCTTGAACAACGGCCTGTTGCCCAGCGCTGTTGTGACAGATGCTGCGGAAACCATTGGGGCCTCTTTTGTTTGCCTAATCAAAGCAAAATATTTAAGCAAGCGAGACAAGTGGATTATTCTACTCCCAGGACCCTTGTTGAATTTGTTGCCTCAGGACTTGCACCAACACTTCAATGACTAGCTCTGCTGGCCCCACAAAGCCCCCAAACCCTAGCGAACATCTCAAAACTGGGGTGTGGCAGGCATGCTCAGCAGGGTCTGGTGGCCACCGGCTGGACAGGGCTGGCCAATCTTCATGATCCAGCCATACCAAACACATATTGGTCATACTGGGGGGTGGGGTGGGTAAGTACAGCATCTGGAGCTGATGCTGCAATACAGGCAACAAGGACATTCACAGACATCCCTGCTGCTCAATTAAAAACAATTTAAAAAGCTGTCACCTTCACTTGCAAAGATGACTTTCAACATTGTGATTTACCCCCACGCACATCAAAGACCCTCAAAGTCTGTAGATACCCCTGTGGCTTGGGGAATAGAAACTTCTGCCAGCCTGATTGGAGAAAAGCCCCACTACAAACACTGCAAGTGTCTTAATGAAGGTCAGAAAGTGCCAAAGCAAAATGAACTGAACTTTCAGGGGAAAATGGCTTTTCTTTTTAAGAAAGGTGGATATTTTCTATTGATTATTTTTTTCTTTAGTCAGGAATTTGCAGTAAATCCATAAAGCAACTTTCACTGTAGTGTTATTGGAAATAAATGGATCACATATTATGCACATTCATTTAAACCCAGCAGATCTATTTGAAAAGAATAGGAGTTGATTGAGTTGGCTTTCTGTAATTGAAAAGGGGCTTGGCTGAGCCAGTCTTTTTGCAAAATAAATTATCTGCTAGGAAGTTGTATCACCAGCTGTAGTTAAACCTCATTCTGCTTTTAAGATGCTTATTTTGTGTCTCCAGACTAGGCTTTTCCTAAACCACGCTGTGCTTAACTTTTAGCTTAAGTTTGCACAAACTTCAGTGAATTAAATCAGAATTAGGGATGAGCCCTACTGCTAGTCCGGTCTAACCACTACCTCAACCCCTGACCCACGGCAGTGGGTGGTGGCGTAACCAGGGCACTCCTGGAAAACTTGTCCTTGGTAAACAAGTGACGCCAACATAGAGCGTAAGCTGTGAGGAGTTCTGCTTTTTCAATGGGGATATTTATTTGATATTCAGTTACGCTTCTCGAACCTACAGGCTCCCACATCCTATGGCCTGGTTTGTCTCCTGACTGGTCAGCTACACAAAGTATGCAAAGAGGCAGAGTATATTTGGGTGGTGTAAAAGCGCTCTCTCTTTCTCCCATTGCATTTCTACAGAGTACAGCATCCCCAAATCTTTCTCTACCACTAGTCATCTATGTCTCCTTGCTGAGGGATTTTTCTTCCCCCCCACCCCCAAGGTCTTGGATGTTAGCTGTCCTACTGCCCACTTGCTTTCCTTTGATATCATCCATCTCAGATAGAGGTTAAGCCTGAGAAAAAACCTCCCACAGGATCATGAGAAAAAACCTCCCAAAGGATACTCTTTCCTTTCCGCCTACGCACATGAATCAGCGAGTGGTTCCCAGGAGCAGGTCTGGCAAGCAGGCAGGTCAGTGCTCAGGGCACATCCCTGAGCCCCCGTGCAATGGTAACAGGGGGAGCTGAGCGCTCACCACCCCAGAGATACTTTGATGTTGGGAAAGCATCAGCTTTTCATTTTCCCTCACATTGGCTTGGACTGGCTCTGGGGAATGTGGCACGGTGCTCCCCTCTTGCATTGGTCACATCTGTCCCTTGGCAAGAGCACAGGTGGGTGCAGCTCTGGGTTGTAACACCAAAGGAAGACTGGGGTATCCTAAGAGCACAGCAGTTTGCAGGCATGGCTCAAATCACGGTCATACCAGCAAAGAGTGACTGCGAGGTTGATGTCACCCACCCAAGCAAGGAGCTGAGCTGTGTGTGCCCTCAAAAGCTTGAGCAGCAACACTATTTTGGAAGGGAGGAAGCAGGAAAAGGAAGCTGATAAAATATCCTCAGCGCCAGTGAGCTACAGTAGTCCTTTAACTCTGGATGAAGCTGATAAAATCCGTAACATCTATGGATCAGGACAAACACTTTCAAACCAGCAGCTGCTTTGTTTTCCCCTTACCTGCAGAGAGGACTGCAAAGCCTGGGTGAAGCCTGCAGGAGAGCTGCCCAGCCCACAGCGGCCACACTGGGTGCACCAGCTCTCCCCAGAGCTGTGGATCCGGGCTGAGGTCTGCAAGAGATGCTGGCCACATGGCGTGCTGCCAGATGCTGCCATCGTTTCTCCTGATTTGTAGCCTCGGGGGAGGAAAAGCATTTGGAAATCAATATTAGTGGATTTTAAATGAAGTACTAAATTACCTCACCTTCAGCCTTAGTGGATTTACTCCAAAAATTATCCCTACAAAAGATTTACTGGTTTTCAATGCAAAGAAATGTGGCGAGTACAGCGTTATATATCCCACTTCCTGAGCAGAAAAAAATACAGGAAACAGTAACAATTCTTTCTCCCTCCCCAAATCTATGTAAAGACTTCCAGATTTACATCACAGACAGTTCCTGGTGAAAACATCATGATGTAACACTGGTCCTGGAGTAAACCCCTCTAATGCTGCCCATGGCACAGATAGAACAATGACACCATTCACCAGCTACGGTGACTTTACAAGTAGATGAATGGAGAATGAACTGCAAGGTGGTTTTCCTTTGGCTGTGGGACCAGGTGCCAGTAGATTTAATCAATGGACACTGTGAGTGAATCTCTTTTATACTACAAGAGAAACACCTGTAATAGAAACCCAGCAATATAAACACTTCATCATTTCAGCCGCAGCTGCTCCGCAGCTCTTGTTCGGAATTCTAAGGGATGGTAAAACATCACAGTAATTTCCCTCTTCTGCAGCTTGTAGCCAAAACATAATTAAACATCAAGCTTTGCAAAACGAAAGAGATGAAATCATGACCTCTAGCACCATAACCAGAGTGGGATGAGGACAAGGATGACATTATCCCTATGGAACTGAGTCACCATGAGAAACAGCACCTGGACCAGAGGGAGATAACGTTATGCTTCAGCAGAAGGTCCATGGTGAAGTCATGAAGCCCCATCCACTAGCCAGGAGCAGAGGTAAGCGTATAGGTCCAAGGACAGAGCTTAAATGCAGCAGCTGGACCGATGGTCAGGAGTGTGTGGGTGGGATTCCAGGTGAGGATGCTGAAGTTGGTTGCATTGGTGCAGTCAGGGTCCAATGCTTTAAAAGAACCACAGGTGGTAGCCCTTCATTTGGAAGTTTTCAGCCTTGTCTGCAGCGTGTGCTCTGCTTCCTGGCTCCCAGCAGTGCCCCTTAGACATGTACTGTGCTATGGTGAGTTTAGGGTTCTAAATGTGCTTCATCTGATGTGCTTGATGCTGCTGTACTCTGACCATGGTCAGAGAGGGGGCTGCTGGTGGAAAGGGTCTTCTGACAGCACTTTGAGGAAGGTATGGATTTCTTAACAGCTTGTTGTTGCTATAGGCCATTGGTTTGACTCAACGTGTAGTTGCTGAGGGCTCTAGACAAGGGTGGCCCAGCCAGAGCGGTGGGTGGTTGGGCAGTCCAGAGGTGCTCCTTGGAAAGTCAAATCTGCTAGCTAGTGAAGAAGGTAGCGGGTGGGTCTCAACCTCTCTGTTTGTGGCCTTCTGTTAGGTGGTTTGGCTGTATCCAACTGGTATGAGGAGCTGTGGCCCTGCTAGAGCTGTGTAGGTGGACTGGGTGTGTAGGGAGGAACTCTTGTCTCTGTATGACACCAGAGGTGAAGTTTGTGAAGAATGGGGAGCTGTAGGTGTGTGTAGATGTTAACAGTGGCCAGGTGCCCTAGAGAAAGCATCTGTGATACTGGAGGTAATGCCCTAGTGTTGGTCTCATACTCCCTACATGCCTATGGGTCTGGAGAGTGTGGAAAGAGTTGTATTTGAAATGGGAGGAGGATTATGAGCTCTTTCTGAGATCTGACTGTGAACTGAGCTCTCTGGTCAGTCCTGGGAGGTCGTGGCATCAGCAAACAGGCTGTGGCAAATGGTGGGCTGTGTGTGGGGCTGTGGGCAGCTTCTTGTGGGAAGCCATTGGCCCCATCCCAGCTTGACCAGATACTTAGCCCTTGAGGTCGCTCTCTTGCACTCTCCCTTTCACATGGCAAGTAGCTTCTACCACTGAATGCCAAAAATTTCTGGTTGTGAGCACAGTTACATGCTAGTGCATTTTTCCTTAAAGAAGCTTGGAGAGAGTAAAATTCCATACCCTGATGTGCATGCTTTATCTGGTGATTAAAGGCTCTTATCATACCAAGCTCTGTTTTTAAAATAGTTCACAATTCCTCCTGGACTACAGAAGGAAAACATTGCTATGATAGAGAAGCTTATGCTTTTCCTGTCATTTGTGAAAGTCCTTTCCTGAGGAGGGAATCTGGAGACACAAAGTCAGGGAGAAAGGGCAGAGGAATAGAGATTCACAGCAGCGAAATATTCATCCCTTTCTAAACAGCAAATTCTAAGCTCATTTAGCATCCCAACTGGATGGGTGTGGAAAGACACCCCTAGGGAGGGGAAACAGAGAAGGAGCAGGGGATGAAGTTCAACTCTGGCTTGAAGAGACTCACTGTGAAGGGCACAGGAAATCTGGCAGTTCTACCAGAGCCTGTCACTGTCTCTCTGGGTTTGGTGGCAGTGGTGAGGAAATGAAGGGTGGGCTTTGCAGCAAGAGAAACCTGCCTTGCTCCTTATCCTCCACAGCCCAGGGCATCCTCCAAGGGCTCTCTGAACTGCCGCTTGCCCAGTGTCTGAAAACTATCAGCATCTCTGTGGGGTATTCAAAATGCTCTGGTGAGAAACCTGCTCCAAGAAGATAATCAAAGAACAGAACCGGGCATTTATTTCTTTCTTTTCTATTAATTCAGCTTGACAATATAATAAGGGGAAGGTCACCCTGTGCGCTGGCAGTGTCAGGGTGATGCATGGCTGGGGTAGACCGTGTGGGAGGAAGGAGGGTTCCTGCAGCTCCAGAGTGAAGCCCACCCTCCCTGCTGTGCTGCTGGCGCCTGTGACACGCCACACACATCACCCAAATCACACGCACAGCTGTTGCAGCACCAGTTAGTCATGTGATGTTTGAAATGTCAAATATTCTTTCCCTGCTTATCAACACCGTAATTATGGCCTGTCAGGGTTTTATGCTCTTCTTAAAATAAACACCCGAATGTTTGTGTTAACCCTTCAGATCTCTGCTGCTGTGGGATTTCACAGCAGCTCATGGGGTGAGTGGGGACTACAGGGCTTCTGTTGTGGGACAAAGCAGGGGAGAAGGTCAGTGACTTGCACTGGACTTGTGGTGCCAAGGCCAGGATTAGGACTGAAGCTCTTGACTACCTGCTCCAGGGCTTTCATAGTATATCATCACCTTTGGCATACGTGTGATGTTAAGATATATGATGTTACTCTGAAGCTACCTTGGTTATGGCAAAGTTTTGGAGCATCCTGGGCAGAATTGATAATTATTTTTGAGAACCCCTTTTCTCCCATGAGACATGTCCTTTCTATGTAATCAATGTTATACAGGAAAGAACCTTATTTTAAGGGCATTTGTTTTCATTTTGTTTGGTGAAAGCCAGTTTACTTTTGATCTACCAGCCAAAGATGTTTTTGCTTTCAGCTTATGAAAAGGGGATGAAAACCAGAAGGTTTGGTTGAAATACTTTTTTGAGAAAGAAAATTTCTCTCTGGGGTTTCACACAGGTAAACAGAGGTTTGCTTTGCTTTCTCAGCTGCCTGCAGCCTGCGCCTGCATCAGTGCTAGCTGATGTTGGGTGTGCAGCACTGGGCCCACTACAAAATCTTGTAACTGGGCAGGGGCTGTAGAGACATTGTGCTATGTTTTGGTGGTCAGACAGGCCCTGTGCACTAGGGTGCGCTGCCCTCAGCCACTGCCACCCTCCTAAAGCTGTTACCCTGTTGTGACAAGTGCCATGAAGGCAAGGAAGCCTCGAGGTGCTTTGGGGAGATGTCCAGTTTTGCTGATGTACAGCATCAAGGACATGTAGTAGCTTGCTGCTGCTGCAGGCTGAGTTCACAAGTGACCTGGGTCATCTCTCCCAGGCCACCTCTGCTCTTTTGTGGGATGAACTGGGCAGCCTGTGCTCAAGAAAGACCCTTGGCTATGTTGGGTTGGGAGCATGGGGTGCTGGCAGAGCCTGCCCTGCTCCCTCCTTGGGACATGAAGAGGTCTCAGGCTGCTGTTGGAGCTTTGAATTCCCCACTAAATTCACCTCAAACAGATGATTAAGTAAATGAACACAGAGGCTGCAGTTGAGGTCACATACAGATATTGGCTCCAAGTGACAGACCTGGCTCTGCTCTCCCCTTCTCATTGACCTTAAGCTCTCCACTCTTCATTCCTCTGTCAGCTTTGCTATGCAGCGTTTTGTTCAGGAACTTGAACCACTCAGTGCACTGCAGCAATAGTAATGACGTGCAAGCTTGGGGTTTTTTTTCATTACTCTCTATTGCTGCTTAATGACCTAAACATCTTGAATGGTTTTGATAAGTTGACTCAGGCGTATAGATTTAATTCCTGAAGTTTCTACTGTGAAGGGCTCTAAGCAAGGAGCAATGACACAGCTAATCTACAGCTCTTGAGGCCTGGGACACGCTGCAGCAATGTGGAGAACCATGGCCCAGCTCACATGGAAGAAATCCTGCTGTATGGATGCAGCTCCAACTTCTGCCTCTGCAGCAAATGGCAATGTAAAGCAGAGAAGTGGTGGGATTTTCTTGGACTAAGAGAAGCTCAGCTGTGTCCCATAGGTCAGTCTTTACTCAATTTTATCTCAGCCTTGTGATTAAGTATTTCTTGAATGGCAGATCTGGCTGCTGGTTTGTGTCTTGAAAGGCAGCACTAATCCAGTGTGATGTTACAACTGGTTAGGAACAGTTGGCCAACTTGTACTTTTGAATTGATCTTTCAAAAAAAGGAAATTGTTTTGTTATTCGTAAGACTGTTTTAAGAATTCATACTTTGAAACAACCCTTTTCCGACTATCTATTTTGCCTTTGGCGGATAATGTTCTGAAAACTTGTGTTACCGCAGGAGCTGTGTTAGGTGCTGCCTTACATGCCTGTTGATCAGATCTGGGAGATGAGCTCTTGCACAGGTCTCTGGTGTGCTGGCCAGGTCAGCTGGGTGGAAACCTCCTCTACAGGTCCCTCACAGGCTGCCCTGCTCTGCTTGATGCCTCCCTGGCAGCAATGTGGCAGATGCAAAGGCAGCTGGAGTCCAGAGTCAGAGCGGGGATGGTGCTAATGAGATATATCAACCCAGCACAGGCTGGCAGGCACAGCCCAAACAACGTGGCTGTTTAGCAAATGTTTCCCTGCTTCTGAAGGACTATCAGCCATTCAGGAGCCAAGCTAGCAAAATGGCTTCATTGCAGCCATTAAAGATGCTGGCTGTAACGTGTGCCTGCTCTTCAAAAACCTGACTTCTGTATGTGTCTGGTATTTCAAAGGGAATTCATTCAGTGAGGCAGAATGATCCTGTAGCCATCCAGTTACTGAAGACTGCACTGCAGTATGAGCTGGGCAGGGCAACCCATATTGCAAAATGTTCCCAAAAATCACAGCTCCAAAAAGGCATGGGCAAATCATAACTGCAAGGACACAAGCTCAGCATCTGGCTTTGAAAATGTGCCTGGGTAAGAGAAGTATGTGTTACCTCTTGACTGAGATCAGTATGCCTCAGTTTCCCCTCTTGCATGGGCCAGCTCAGCTCTCTAGCAGCCCCTGGGACATGCTGTTCTGCCCCTCACATTCTCACAGCACCCAGCTCCAGCCCTTGCCTGGTATCCACAGGCCCAGTGAAGCTTGAGCTTTCAAACTCAAAACTTTGCTTGACCTGAGCCAAGCAGCTTTCCCTGCTGAGCTGTTACTGCTGTAGGCTCTGCTCCACGCCAAACCCAACTGCCCTTGACAAAGCCAAATGCAAGTCCTTCAGGTCTCCAAGTCTCCCAGGCTAAATACAGTGTGCATTCCACTGCTCTCTGCTGCATTTTTCCTCTGTAATTCCCACATCCCCAGAGGCTGCAGCTTTCCAGATTCTTCCCTTGTGCCCAATAGCTGAATTGCATGTGCTGGGGTGTCCTGAGAATGAAATAACAGCTCTGAGCATAGCAGCTGGAGCCTGGGATTTATTGCTCTGTGCGACAGTCTGGTTTGTGCTTTCTCTCAAAATGACAGTTCAGGTTAGTGCAAACACCACCACAGCTGGCTGATGTCTTGTTTTGATACCAAAATGGCATTTGATTGGTTTATAACAGAAAATAAATGAAAGTTAGAAATATGTTATTTTGAATTGCAAACAAAATCCTCATCCGGAGAGGATAAATGCCCTTTTTTGTTTTTTTAAGATAAAATGTTACTGATGTTGTCACAATCCCCTCCGGAAGTTTTGGGCTAAGAAATACTATTATCTGATAGAAAAACATTTTGCTGAAAAATCAGTTATCCTGCTTCTGTGAGTAATATCTCAGACACCTGTGGAAAGGCATGTTACTGGGAAGACTTTCAATGATTGTACATGAGGACACAGCTGCTCCTGACCTGCCTGGGTGGTCCAGGCTGAGGTGAAGGGTGCAATCCTGCACAAGCAGTGTGTGACACTGGGAGGAGGCAGAGGCTGACATCTCTGGGTCTGTTCCTGCCATGCTCTGGCAGTGGCTGCTGTTGACTTGCTCATTCTTTGGATATGACTGGAATTTTCTCTGGGCCTGAGCTTTTATAACCCTGTGATGCGACACAGGAAAACTCCCGATGCCAAATCCCTCCTCAGAGCACTAAATCTGGGCAGTGATTTTTTTTTTTATGCAAGAGCTGTGTAAGTGTCACAATGCAGAAGTTTGGTATGAACCATTCAACCTTTCCGCTCGGTAGCGCTGTCCTTGCTGGTGCCCAGGGCTTGGTGCAGGGCAGAGGTGATGCACTGGCAGCAGCTACAGGAGCTGCTGGTGTGGCTCAGCTATGAACTGAGTTGCCTGACCTCAGCTCTAGGTCTTCTTGCTCACGAATTCACAGTCCAGCCTTGCAGAACTGGAGCTTACAGCTGCTGGTGTGTGCTTAGGTACCCAAGGATAGCAAGGATGCTGTTACCAGTGCTTGTCTCTTACCAGGCATGGGCAAACTCGTGCTGACTGCTGTTGGCAGGTACACAATTAACCTTGCTAATCAGCAGGTCTCTGAGGAAGGAACTGTTCTGCTCCTACAGGGAATTAATTTTTTTTTTACTTCAGGTTGATTGAGATTCATGTACTTCAATGTTTCAGCATTCCTCTGCTAAGAGTATCAGGTCTGGCTGGAGCAGGAGGATTTTTTCCTCTGCCAGAGCAAGGCAGAATTTTTCTGTGGAAGCCTGTATCTTCCTGCAATTTTGATCTCGGCTGGGAGCTGCTGGAATGCTTCTAACACTTAAGGAAATGCAGAGAAAGGAAGAGAAGGGGCAAAAATCTACAGGGAAAAAGCATCTAGTGATCTAAAATAGCAGAGAGAAAATAGGATTCCAGGTGGGACTTTGTGGAGCCCCAGAGCCCGGCTGTGTAGTGCTGTCAGCTGGTCCCATGAGCCCTAGTCTGATGTGGGTCCTGCTAACTCATGTGGTAATTCAAAACTCAAACTGAGTTGGAGAGCATTAGCTTCTATCCCAAGTGCACAGAGCAGTCTGGAAAAGCCTGGATTTCAGTTATTCATTGCCGAAGACAATGTACGAAGGAGTGGATGCTGCCTGGTGGAATCCTTGGCAGGACCCAGCCATGGGGTACGCCCTCTGGTGCAACAGGAGATTGGTTGGACTTTGGATGTTGTAGCAGCATTTAAAAGCAAAACTGGGCCCAAACCACAGATATATTCTCATTTTTCCAGAATACGCTCTGTGGAATGAACATTTTTTAGCTGCATCATGATTAGCTGCAAACTACTTCTGCAAGACAGACCTGCACTTTGCTGACTTGAGCTACCTTCCAGAAGTGAAAGTGAGTCCCCAAATTCGTGTGAGAAGGACATTCCACCCATAAATACATGTGTGTGCATTTACAGGCTTTATTTCTGCAGGGAAATGAACTAATTTTTAAAGCTGTCCTTGTGCAAGCCCATCTGAACATGCAGATGTGGTGCTCCATCTCTAGAGCACTGGTTCCAGGCATCACTGATGCCCTCATTACTTTTACTCACCACCCTTAGCACTGCAGAAATGCAGCTGCAGAGGAGAGCATCTCTGTATCCCTGTGCCTGCTCCTCCAGATTGGTTGTAACCTGATATGCTCTCTCTATTTAATGAAATCATCACTCTTTCTAAGACTTTTTCCCCCCCAGATAAATTCATCAGTTTAAACAGCTCAATTAAAAGGCCAGCAAAAAGTCCTTAAGGGTGCTGCCTTTCATTACTGATGAGAAGATGGATGCTGTACAAACAGATTGCAGAGATATGGTAAATAGCATTGAAAATGGATCCCAAAAATAAAAAGGAAAGGAAAAAAATTCAAAAGCAAGTATCTAGCTCTGTTAAGGGTCAAGGGACTGATTTACCTCG
>NW_010428530.1:0-498 GCF_000710305.1 Buceros rhinoceros silvestris
TGGGGAGGTGGAAGGTTTGTTCTAAAAAAAAAAAAAAAAAAAGTGGGGGCGGGGGGGAAGTGTTAAAAAATAACAGCAAACACGAGAATAGAGTGCAAGCGAAGTTAACAGCAGGCTTGCAATTCGGTACAGATTGTGGCCCAGAAAGGTGGCAGCGCACGTGGCCGGAGGCCGGCGAGGCCAGACCCCCGCGTGGGGACGGGAGCTGGGGTCAGCGGCCCCGAGCCAGGCTGGCACCGAGGGATTTTTCTCTCTCATTACCTGCAGGCCACCCTAAGAGCCCCAATCCCTCACCTTCCACCTAAAGATAGCAAAGCCCTCCACGACCCGAGGTAATCCCCCGGTGCTTAGGTGCTGCCGCATCCCGTGCCAGCAACAGGGCAATGCTCCCGGGGCTGCACCGTCACCCCCAGATCACCCCAAAGCCCAGCAAACCCTCTGGCTGCTGTCCCCGAGTGGTCTCCAGATGCGAGGTAGGCGGTTTTTCGCTAGCTACGC
>NW_010428530.1:606-5981 GCF_000710305.1 Buceros rhinoceros silvestris
AGGTGGTTTTTTGCTGGCTCCGCTTGCAAGCCACGGAGCAGCCCTGGTGCTGGTGATTTTAGGGGTTTTTTTAATGCCGAAATCCCTCCTCGACACAGGCTAACAGCATTAGCTGCTGTCAGGGCTCCAGACAGGAGCCAGCCCAGAGTGACACGGGAGCTGCTCAGCTTTACAAGCGTGAACTAGCCCCGGGGATTTTTGGAGAGGAGATCAGAAAATTCCTCCGTCCCCCAGCACAGAAGCACGGGCAGCGTTTTCCTTTGTGGAGGGAAGGGGGGAAGCAGAGAGGGAAGGAAAAGCCATTTTGGGTTATCACAGCTGAAAATTTGGTGTAACAAAGCATCCCTGACACCTTGTCACTCCTTTCAGCCTGGGGACACGGAGGAGCTGCTGGAGCTGGGGACCCAGTGGGGACCTGGTGCATCCCATCGGCATCACACCAACAGCGACACATGCAAGGGTCACCCCTCCAATGGTCACCCTTCCAAGGGTCATCCTCCCAAGTGTCACCCCTCCAAGTGTCACCCCTCCAAATGTCACCCTTCCAAGGGCCACCCAGCCATTCCTCTCACCAGGACGCTTTGCAATTAGCATTTAACTGTTGCTACGAGCCGCTGCCTTCCCGGAAGGGTCAGCCCTGGCTTCGCACCTGGGCGCAGGTGTCCTGCCCTGCTTCGGCACCCGAAGTGGAGCCAAAGCCAGTGGCAGATGACAGCGCTGACTGTCTCTAGAGGGGAGCAGCAGTGATACATCCAGTTATTACTGCAGAAAGTACCGGCTCCTGCAATTAGCCACAGGTTTAGGCAACTTGCTCTGAGCAGGCAGGGACTTTTCCAAGAGGCAGGCAGGCAGGAGAGGGATTTGAGCGCTGAGGATACACAGACAGCTCAATAGATCCCGCGGAGCCGGGGCTGCACAGGAATTAAAGACTTATCCAAATGAAAGCAAATAGGGTGTTAAGCGACACACATGTAGAGCGAGCGGTTTCCTTGGAAACCAGCGCACATGGAAGCAGTACACAAGCAGAGTCCCAGCATTTTCAGGAGCGCCGGGGAGGCCGTGGGGCTCTGCCCTGCGGGGGATGCCCGGGCTTGGCTGGGGATGGAGCCGAAGCAAAGCCCAGTCCCACCAACCCAGGGCATGGAGGAAAACGGCCCTAAACGTGCTTTTCTCCTATTGTGAAGGGAAGCTGGACAGTGCCCGGCTTTGCTGGTCCCACTTGCATGGAAATTCCATCCCCAAACCAAGCAGCAGTGATGGGCAAAGCCCCAGCCAGGCCCTACTCAGCACCTGCTTCCCTTCGGGTCTGGTTGATTTGAAAAGTTCCCCCGGATTCCCCACAGCTTGTCCACCCCTCAGAGCAGCTGCCCTGGCCCAAGAGCTGTGATGCTGAAAGCTGCTGGCAGCACCCAGCCCCTCGCCCTCGATTTCCAGCTGACCTATTGCCCTCCCTGTCCTTTACCGCTGCTTTACCACAGAGAGGAGCAGCAACAAACCACGGCACCGACAGGTTACGACGGTACCTGAGCCAAAAGGCCCTCTGCCCCCGCCAAGAGTTAAGCTCGGCATTGCAATAGCCCCCGCTATCTCACTGCAAAGGATCTCAGGGTGGTTGATGGCAGCAGAGGACACAGACTGAGGCTGGCCGGTCCCACCAGTGCAGAGAGAGGATTTGGCAACGTATCCCCAGCACGCAGCGCCTGGGCGGGAGCAAAGGCCAGGAGGGAGCTCAGTTTATGCAAACCAGAATATCTAAATAACCCCAAATGACCTGCCTGAGCAGGGCGGGAGTCCCCGGCCAGGCAGGAAGGTGGGCAGTGTCCTGGGAAACACCCTCCCGAGTGACAGTCAGGGCTCCAGCCCGCGTCCCGCCGGTGCTGCTCCTCCCGCGATGGGGAAGTGCCGCGAGCACCAGCTGAGAGTCAATCTGGGCTTTTTTCTTGGCTTGTCCCCAGTACTAAAAAGTTTCTATAACAGGCACAGAGTGAGCGATTTTGCTGCTGCTGCTTTGCCAGGGAGAATTTCTAGCTCCTTCTCCGGTGCCTAATGGCACCGGGGCTGAAAAACCGCAGCCGTGTCCGTTCTTGTGGCTTTGGGAAAGAGCCGGCAGGATTTCACCTGCTTATTTCAAACCAGCACCTCCCCGGTTCCTCGCTCTTCTCCCCCGCAGAAACAGGTCAGCGATATCAACCTGCTGCCCAAGGGGACAAGCGGCACTGTCCGAGCGCTTGCCCCGGCACCCCCGGGTCTGTGCTCCCCCTCAGCCCCACGCTGCCCAAGGGAACATCATTGACTTTCTAACCCTCCGCAAATCTCCCCATCCCTTCGCTCCCCCCCGGGACTTGCCGCAGCGATGGCGGCCAAATATTTATGCAACCTGATGTTCTAATAAGAATTGATTAATCTGGGATCGTTAAAGCGAGCGCTTTAAAGGTCTGTTCCGAGATTAATGTCTTGGGATGCTTTAGGAACGGTTTATTTGCTACGAAAGGAGAACAGCAGAATACACCAGCAAGAAAACTGCCATGGGTGTGTGACACACTTAACAGAACCACAGGAAAAGTGGGATAAACCCTCCCAGGGGCCCACGATCGTGTAAATACCAGTTTGCAAGCGGTGGCAGCACAGGAGGCTGCACCTCTGGGTGGCTTCTGGGGAGGAAAGGGAGCAACAGGCTGTGCTGCCTCACTCAGAGACCCCCCTGCAGATCATGCTTGGGCTACCCCCAAAACTGAGGTCTATCTAAATCACCATCGCCAACATCATCATCACCTCCAAGGTGCCTGCCAGACACCAGACATCGAGGGACTGAGGTGGCACATTTCAGCCCCACCGCTGCCCATCTTCCAGTTGGCAGAAAACCGCAATAAACATCAGCAAAAATGGAATTAAACTCCCCAGAACCCCCCAACCCAGTTACGGAGCTGTTGCTTCATCCCCCGCTTTCCCAGAAGCTATTTATTGCCATTTGGGCAGCGAGCTAACGACCGCCGTGCGCTCGGGCGCCGAGGCCAGCAGCGCTGCCCGCTCCGCAGGCAGGGAACTGGGATGAATTTGGGGGAAGCGACACATTTCCTGAGCGGTCTGTGAGGAGGAGGAGGAGGAGGAGGAGGCAGCGAGCGGCCGTGGTGGCAGAGCGCAGCCTTCCAGCCCAATTACTATCACGCGGGGGGACACATGGATTGGTGACATTTGACATTTTCTGCAAAATATTTTGATGCAAAATGGCACCTCCGTCACAAATTATTTTCTAAATCTTGGCTTGGGTTTGGGTGGGTTTTTTTCAGGGTTTTGGTTTGGTTTGGTTTTCTTTTTTTCTGGGGGAAAAAAAGGGACATTCGTAAATGAGCAAAGCAAAAGGTCATCATTTCCCCACCATAAGCCAAGGGGTCACGGTGGCCTTGCCACTGGGTGGGCAAAGTAAACAGAACCAAAGGGGTCAAAGGCATTCAAAAAATCCTGGCTTTGCTCTTGGGCATCTCTGATGCACCCCCCCCCAGCCCTTTGGGACCCTCGGGGGCTTTTTCCCCTCTGCCCTCCCAACCACGCAAGGGAAGGGGCAGCAGTGCCCCAGCCCTGGAGCACAGAGGGGCCGGACTCCTCCCTGGCAAGGCAGGGGTTACCAGCGCCGGGAACTGCTGAACTCTGTGCTACCAGACACCTCCGGAAAAGCTGAAATGACTTTAAATGCCTAAACATTTTAAAACAAACCCTGGAACAATTCAGCTCCTAACTCCTCGCCTGCTTTCTCTCCCTCCTCTCTCTCTCCCTCTCTCTCTCTCTCCCATTTTTACGGTTTCCAGAGCTGTTTTACGCCTCATTACCTGCACACTGTGAGTGATGTCTGTCGGTCCTAGAGCTGTAAATACCTTAAATCATGCTTCATTAAGAATATCTATGGTGCTATTAAAGAGCTATAATAGACAACGAGTTAACAGATGATTAAATATGAACTCCATTTGTGTCAGTCACCAGCCAGGAAGAGGCTTTAAGTTTTTTAAACTCGCTCTCATTATCTGGGGAAGTGGGGCTGCAGCTGGCGGGGATGGAGGGGGATGGAGGGATGCTGGATTGGGGATGGAGGGATGCTGAGATGGAGGGGTGCTGGGATGGGGAGGGAGGGATGCTGAGATGGAGGGGTGATGGGACGGAGATGGAGGAATGCTGGGATGAGGCGTAGGGATGCTCCTGCGCCAGGGACACCAGGAAGGAACCACGGACTCTGCTTTGTGACTCTGAGCTGACAATCCTGACAGCCCTTTGCTCAGCTGTTTCCACCCCTACAGGCAAGTAGCATCCAGCATCATGTGGATGGATCTTTAGGGTCTGGTAGCCAGAGATTATAAAGAAAATAAAATCAAAGGGGAGAAGGACAACAAGGAGACGTCAGGCTGCTTTGGATGGGAGAGGATGGGGAGATGGATGGGTACCTGGGAAGAAGAGCTGGAGGCTGGCAGGATGGACGGGGATGCAAAAGCAGACTGAGCATTGCTGTCTTTCTAAGAAGATAAGAGCTCAGCACAAATGAATTGCCAAAAAACAAATTAAGTTATAATTAATGTTATTAAAACCCCACGAGCACACAAAAATACTGGGGAAAATTAAATAATGAGTGTTTTCTTATATTCTGGGCTAGATTTTTCTCTATAAAAACAAAGGACAGTTTCAGAGGCAGCTTCAGCAAATGTGGATTATCCTGCTCTTACTGTCTCGCTTCCCTGCTGGGGCTCAGGGCTGCGGATGGTGCCAAACACCCAGAACATGCATCCCACCCCCAAAGCAGCCACAGAGGAAAGGGCAGGGCGGGAGGATTTGGGGACAAGGACCGAGGCTGGCTGTAGGGAATCCAGCTGACCTGATCATTACCCCTCTTCAGCAACGCGGCCAGTGTCACAGCGGATGTCCCCACCGACTTTGCACGGATGCGCTGGGAATGAGTGGTGACTCCCAAGCTCCTCACCATCACCTCTCCATCACCTCCTCCACCAGGATCAGCCTCAAAACTGCCCAGACATGGATAGGGCTGGCACAGCCCCGGGTGTGGGGATGTGCCTGGCTCTGCCCCATGCCCTGCTCTCGCAGGGTGATGCTGAGCAGGTACAACGCACCTTTCACGGGCACCAAACCACACTGCTGCCTCTGTTTCCCCGGCTCCAAAGGGGAAACCACTGGCCTGACACCTTACAGGAACAATGGCACGATAAGTTCATGTTCCTACAATCAACCACCTTATTTCTCATTCCTGAATATGCCTCGACCCCTCACTGCCAGCCACGGCCCCGCTCGCTGGCTGTGAGCGTGCCCCTGGGACCCCCCACCACCCCCGAGGCCATGCAGCAGGATGGGGGGGTCCATGAGGGGGGTGGCAGCGTGGG
>NW_010428530.1:6240-6649 GCF_000710305.1 Buceros rhinoceros silvestris
CCTCTGCTCCTCCGCCCCGCCCTCGCCTCCCCTCCGGCATCGGGGTCAGGCTGCAGCGGCCCCCAGGGTCACCGAAAGAAATTAATCCCCCAGCCCCTTGGGAGACGAGCTGGTGGCGGAGATTGCAAGGGCTGGGAGGGAAGACGAGCTCTGCTCCCTATTTAGGGAAAAATAAAAGCCTTTCGGGAGCAGCGAGAGCTGCTTTGCCCAGCTCCATCCCCAGGGATGAAACACCAACCCACCCGCCGCATCCATCCACCTGCCGCGGTTCACCCCCAGCATTTTGAATTTGCTGTTCCCAAGTTTGGACAAGCGCCGCCGGGGCCTTTCCCCCGGCCCCGATGCCCCATCCCCATCATCAATCTGCACCCAGAAACAGCGTTGGCCCAGAAATAACCCCCTCTGCTAC
>NW_010428530.1:6765-9761 GCF_000710305.1 Buceros rhinoceros silvestris
ACCGCTCTTGCCAGGAACAGGAGGGAAAAGACGCTCAGCTCAGAACTTCCCTCCCTAGTCAAATATTTAATAATAAACTCAGAGGAGAAGCCAACTGTCTCCCTTGGATGTGGTTTGCTTTTGGAAGTTAATAGGATTTTTTTTCGCATCTAAAATCTCTCTTCTTTTTTTCCTGGTGTATGTTTTGTTCTAATATATGTTTTGTTCTGATATATCCATCCTGTCACGCTAAATAAAATACAAATCATATCGACGTAGCCCCACCGGGAGCGACGAGCACCCGTGTCACACTCCATTTGTCTCCAGCACACAGACGCACCAGCCACCCTCTCCCAGGGCTCCCGGCCCCCATCACTTTGTTAATCAATACCTGTCGAAAGCTTTAAATAATATTTTAAATACTCCAAGTGCGAAAACGTCCTCGTTAATGTGTTAATTTCCACCATCCTTTTGAAATCCCTGAAAAAGGGGGAGCTGAAATGAGTCCTGTGGAAAGGAGCAGGGTGTCATTAACGCCACCGGAGCCGTATCACAGACTGCAGCAATTACCGTGCAGCGAAACACCGCTCGCTGTGAAGAGCTTTCATTACCCGGGGCGTCACAGGTCACTCACCTCTGGCCAATCTTACGCTAAAACAAGCATTTTCTGCACCACGGATTCCAGCTTCATTTAAATCCGTAATTGCTTTGATTTCGGTACATATGGAGCACGGGGACTTCATGACTAAGAAATCTATTAGTCAATAAATTTGCTACTTTTAGGGACCTTTAGTCATCTTGCCTCAATTTCTTCCCAGGTCGGGAGATGCTGGAGATGCTGATTTCCGCGGCGGGTGCCATCTGCCCCGGCTCCCCTTTGCAGCAATTACCTTCCCGGGTCACCGAGGGGGAATTCAATCAGGGGGCCGGGATGCAGCTTCTGCCTCGGCCGTGCAATTCCCTGCCGCCGGCAGCCCCGCGTGGCAAATAGCCCTTCTCCAGCCCACAAGCCCTATTGGATGGTTTGGCATCACTCCCCGGGCCGCGCAGGAGGGGGTCGCCACAGGGATACTCGGCTGTGAATCCGGCAGGATCCCTCCATCGCTATTTTCCTCTCTCCTCTATCCCCCCCACAAAACCAAACAGCCCTTTGGGGAGCTGCGGGCACCCCAAAAATATGGTTTATGGCTTTTTTTTACATTTATTTGTATTGAAAGGGGAGTATTTTAGAAAACTCCCCAAGTTAAGAGCTGCGATTTGCACCTTTGGGGTGACTGGTGTACGGTGGGGTTATCGCCTCCTCGGTGGGAGCTGACGGAAACAAGAGACAATAGTCTATTCTCTTCCGAACGGGTTCCTACCCAGCCCGTGCATCCAAGTGCCTTCCAGGAGTGCATTAAATGATGCGATTAACATCTGTCACGTGCGGTTCAGTCTCTCTTGCCGTCTCTCCCGGGGGAAGGAGCCGCACGTGCAGCGGAAGGGTTTGTTTTGGTGGGTTTATCTTCTTTTTTTTCACGGGGTGAAACGCATCTCTGTGGGCCAAGTGCCCTTTGCAGGCTGGCTGGAGCGGGGCTCGGGGCAAGGTTGGCATCTTGTGGCCAAGCCCCTGTTGTTTGGGGGGATGGAGCGAGCGAGAAGCTGGGTCTGGGGTGAGAGAGGGTCTCGGGGAAGGTGTCGGGGCTAGAGGAGCCCGCAGCAGAGGCACTAAGCAAAGCCTCAGCTGCTGGCAGCAGCATTTGCCCGGGGCCGCAGGAGCTCCCTTGCTTGCTCATACCCAAAAGGCCGAATCCTGTTCGAAAAACACACGTTGCCTGCCTGTTCCCATTTGTGCCCTGGCAGGAGCTGAGCCCGGCAGCTTGAAGCATCCCACCACCAGCCTCCAAAACCAACCCCAACCTCACATTGTGGGTGCTGCCTCTGCTCCCTGCCCTGCCCGCACCCAGGACAGACCCTTCCCTGCCTAAACCCACCGGCTTCACCACCAGGCAGCCCCCATGTGGGAGCCGCGCTCCGGCAGCGGTGCTCCAGCCTGCGGGAAAGGTGGAGAGAGGAAAAGCACCAGCTCAGCCTCACCTCGGGGAGGTCGAGCCCTGCCGTGGTTTTGGGGGGGATTAGGGTGAGGGGTGGCGGGGTCTGACTGCATCTTAGCGGGACAGGCAGGAGGATGCTGCTCCCGCAGCCGGGATCCTCTTTTAATTGATTTCTCATGGTTTATCGCCTCCTCGCTTTAATTGCAATACAAATGTTTGCTGATGCAATTATCACGCACACGCAATAAAGCTGTTAGAGGGTGTCGCTAGGTCGTATTTCTTCATTTATTTTAGGGCGTGCGAGGGGAAGGGAGAAGCGCGTTTCCTGCACAGGTTTGGGGCGATAAAACCTCATTCCAAGGTGGGTTTCTTTGTGGTGGGGGGTTTTTTTTTTTTGGTTCAATATGCTGAAAGCAAAAGAATTTGCTTTACAGCAGCTCATCTGGGGGTGAAATAATCCACTCAACATTCAGATTATCAGCTAATGCGCATTTGCATTAGAATGGGCTAGAAGAGCTCCCAGGGTGGAGCAAGATCCCTCTGGATCAGCCGCTGCCCGTGCGCAAAACGGCTCCTCGCTCCCAAACACAAAACCAGGTTCAATATGCTGAAAGCAAAAGAATTTGCTTTACAGCAGCTCATCTGGGGGTGAAATAATCCACTCAACATTCAGATTATCAGCTAATGCGCATTTGCATTAGAATGGGCTAGAAGAGCTCCCAGGGTGGAGCAAGATCCCTCTGGATCAGCCGCTGCCCGTGCGCAAAACGGCTCCTCGCTCCCAAACACAAAACCACCCATGGATGAGGCCTCTGACCCCCCCTTGGGAAGGGGACTCAAAGGAGATTTCATTAGAAAATGTTTAAATTTAGGAATAACGGAGCGGGGGGAGGCAGAATTGCCCAGAGTTGGCCAGGGCGGCTTCTCTCAAGCCACGGGGCCAAACCCCGGAGCTCCCCGAGGGGCTCCGCGGTGCACCACTAC
>NW_010428530.1:9973-11439 GCF_000710305.1 Buceros rhinoceros silvestris
CGCATCCTGGGTGAAAACAGCCACAATGAAACACCCTGCGTGGAGCTTGTCCAGGAAGGGCCAAATCCTGCCCAGCAGCGGCCCCGGGAGCCCCGGCATTCACCGCAAAACCTGACGCTGCACCTTTCCCAGCGCAGCTGTCAAAATGAAGCTGTCGCCGTGATGGCCTCCTCGGAGCCTTGTTAAAAATGTGACGGTTCCCTTAGGCTACCAGGGGAGACATGGCCAAATTAATGAGGATGTGACAGAGTTGGCGGGGCGGATTAGACTCCTCTTCCCATGCCTGCGCTCAGCGTAAACCTGAAGATTGAGTGAAAAGAAGGGTGAGGGACCACGAGGGGTTCGGGGAGCATGTGCGCTCACCAAAAGAGCAATCCTGTCCCTGTCGTAATTAATCAGGCACACGTTAGACAAGCAGAGAGCGCTCGGCCCCTCTGGTGAGGGAAGGGAATTAAACCCTCACCTCCTCGCCCCCCGGACCCGGCCTCCCCGGGCGGCGCCGTGCAGGGAGCCGGTTTGCAAACACATCCTTGCAGCTCTCCTACTTAATTTCCCCATTTAAAAATAAATAAACAGAATTGATTTTTTTTCCCTTTTTTTTTCCCCCTTTCCCTTCCTTTACCCAATCTGGAAACAACCCACTTCCAGCGAGACGCCGTGACAGACCGGAGACGTCGCCGGCACCTCGCACGTGCGACGAGGAAGGGTTTGTGCCCCGGAACGCAGAACCAGCTGCTGAAAACATGGAGCACCCACAGTCCCAGCCCAAACAATGAGGACTTGGTGCCTCTTGAAGTTGCGTCCAGCACCCAGCCAGCTGTTCTGGAAACCCCCAGGGGCAGCGACTGCTTCTGAAGCCCCCACCCCTACGGCAGCATAACCCTACAGCCCATGCCGGGAGGTCAGGGGATGCCTCAGCCCCCCTGTGCCCATCAGCAGCCCTTGGGGGGATCTTGGGGCAGCACTGAGAGAGTCCAATTTGAGGGCACCTATTTAATCTCAAACCCTTAAAACTGAAATAAAGCTTGAAACAGTCCTGAACCAACCCCTCGAGCCCAAACAGCAGCGAGATTTGGGAGCCAGTCCAAGCTCTGCAGCTTAGGCCCATCTCCAAATATCTCCCAACAAGTTTATTTATGGAAAATAAAATCAGTCCAAGATGTTCACAGCTCAGGAATATTTAATGCTATTTGGTGAGAAAGTATTTCCACCAAGGAGGGAACCGCACGGCTCCCCGAGCCCAGCTCCCAGGCATCGCACCGGGGACAGTGCTGGCACAGACCCACACCAGTCACTGGGAGCTCGGAACTGGTCCGACCGGATCAAATGCCTGCCTAATTTGGTTCATACCAATCCTGCTTAATTAATTGGGTCTGGAGGCACTGGGCCGTCTGCAAAGGTGAGCCGTGGGAAGAGCTGGGTGCTGAAGCATCTCCGAGGGGAAGCACCACCCCTGCGTGCCCGAC
>NW_010428530.1:11545-13379 GCF_000710305.1 Buceros rhinoceros silvestris
GGGGCCCCGCCGCAGCCAGCAGCTGGCACTGGAGGGTGCACTGCCTGGGGACCCGATTGGACCTACCCCCTTCCCATCACACAGGGAACGGGACGGACCATTTCCCTGGCTGGGAAGAGGAGGAAACAACGGCAGAGCGAGAGATAACCCAGATGATGCTCAGATACAGAATCACCAGCCCTGCAGCATCACACCACTGCCCCCCTGCCCACCAATCCCCCAGGAGCCACCACCGCCCCCAGGAGCCACCACTGCCCCGGCGCTGAGGTTGAAGCACCGACACGGAGCTCTCTGCCAGGGTCAAGGGCAGGCCAGATGCAGCGGTGATGGAATCACCCTAATAGACACCTGCCATCCGATGAGAAGCGTTAATGTGACCCCCACTCCCGTGGGACACAGATGAGCATCCTCAGCCCCTGCTGCCGCCGCAACACGGGCTGTCACCTCGGCAAGGAGGGGACACTCAAAGCGGCCGGGGAGCAGGGGAGAGCACCGGGGCAAGGCCTTGCTTTTACAAACAGCTCTAATATCCCTGGAAGACGTCTCCGAGTCATGCACCGGCTTGGAAATGTCTCCCATTATAATTATGAGTCATTCGTGACTCAGTGACATTTCTGAAATTAAAAAGCAGTCGCTGGCCCAGCCCTTTGCTGCCCCGTTCGGGGGCCACAGGAGTGCGACACAACTGTTTTTTAACGCTATTTCCCAAACAAACAGTCCCCCAGACCCCTCACCCCCTGCCCTGGCCATGCAGCCACCCGGAAGCAGTCCCCTGGGATGGCAAGTTTTGCGTTTACACCTTGAGATGGTTTTTTTTCCATGTGGGATAAGCTGGGATCTGAGCCCAACTTTGGTGCCCAGGCTGCTCCAGGGGCAGAGCCAGGTGTTGTGTCCTCCTGCACCGAGGCAGCAGGAGCAGCCCCAGGGATGGCATGAGCCGGGCGGGAGTTCTTAGACCATTGTGTTCAAACATAAAAAAACCTTTAAAGAAATAAAAGCAACCTGCTGGGTATTTCCAACAGGCCGGGATGGAGGTGAAACCTCTGCCAGAGCGGTGCAAAACTGGGGTCATGTTGTTGCTGCAAACAAGTGCATGAAAAGGGGGGCTCAGGGACCCTCGGCAGGGCTGGGACAGTCACAGCCCACCAGCGTGTGGCCCCCAGGGACAGGCCGTTGGACACGTTTTCGTTAAGGCAGCCCTGCCCTCCTCGCTCAGTTTTAATTGCTCAGGCCAAATCCGGAGCAGGAAACACTCTGCAAACCACCAACCCCCAACTGCACCGTTACTTCCCCTCTGTCCACAGTCACTTTACAGCCCGTTATTAAAGCACTAGATTTTAGAGGCTGGGAGGCAGCTGCCCTCACGAAAGGCATGAGGCAGGGATGCTCGGGGGCCGGGATGCTCCGGAGTTGGGATGCTTGGTGTCAGGATTTTCAGAGTTTGGGGTGCTTGGAGTCTGGGATGCTCAGAGGTCGGGATGCTTGGTGTCAGGATTCTTGGAGGCCAGGATGCTCAGGGACTGGGTGCGATGGGCCACGTTCACTGACATCCCAATTGCTCCACACAGATGCAAAGCTCATGGGAGCCTGGTGAGGCTGTGGCAGGGCAGCAGGACCAGTCCCTGGGACCGGGGGCTTTGGGATCTCACGGAAACCCAGCACAGTGTGAGAGCCCTCTCTGCACATCTCTCTGCCATCCGCAGCAGGTGAACGACCGCCACGGCACGGCTCGGCATCACGCACCGCCTGAAGAATGCACACCATCGGTGCCAGGACATATCAGAGCAGAAATAGACCCGGAGCCGTCGTCCCCCCCCCCCGCCCCCCCCTCTTT
>NW_010428530.1:13615-16888 GCF_000710305.1 Buceros rhinoceros silvestris
GGGCTGCCTGGCTGGGATACAGCTGAGCTCTGGGCATCGCCAAAAGAAACGGGAGATATAAAAAGAGGAGGAAGCATCAGTAGCAGCGACGCTGATTGACAGTGAATGAAATGAAGCGGCCAAATTTCATTGGCGTGGTTTGAAATCCCAGGCCGATGCAGATCGCTGATGGCTCCTTTCCTAGGGTTTTGCCAGAGCTGGCGTTTGCCTTTCATCCTTATTTAACTCATTGTTTGGAGCCTGCCACGGGTTTGGGTTTTTTCTTGTGCATGGTGGTGGTATTTTAATGGCACTTTTCCCTCCTGGAGGAGATTTTTTTTTCCATACCAGCATATGTGTGTTAAAACACAGCTGGGTGTGCGAAGGGGCACAGCAGAGGCACCAGCCTTTCCCCCAGTGCCTCGGCCACAGCCCTGCCTGAGAACAGCCCTTGAGTGCCTGTACAATTTATACCCTGCGTGCAGGTAATTAAAGGTCTCAAGGCTGAGGTTTGATAAAGCATTTTCCTGGAAAGGCGGCATCCTTTGGGGCTCAAACTCCGAGTGCACCCGCTGCTTGGTGGGCACGTGGGCCACGCCGCCGGGGCAGGGGACACTCACGTTACTGGATCCTTGCTTGGGAAAACAAGCACAGGAAGGCTGTGCTCATTGCAGTGGGCTTTGCACATGATGTGCTCCAGGAGGAGCCTGCCTTCAGCCCCGGCGGGTCCCTGCCGCCAAACAGCAGTGTTCCAGCAAGAGAAGACCAAAAGGTGGTGAGGATCCTGTTTTCCCCGCCCTCCTTCCCTTTCCGATGGGGAAAAGTGCCAGCCTGGCAGGGCTGCTGCTCCAGTCGCCCCCTCTGCCAGCAGCTGAGCCCAGGCTGGCTCATCTCACGGATGGGCTGGGAAAGGTTGAACTCAGAGCATCAGCCCAGAGGTGGTGGGGAGCGGACAGCAGCACCAGCCAAATCTGCTCCTGAAACACCGAGAGCCCTGCTGCTCCCTCGCGGCCAGATTTCCACCCAAATTCCCAGGCTTTTTGCTCCAGCTGGAAGAAATCTGGCAAATCCATCGATTGTGTGTGAAGAGGGAGGTCTGCCGGGAGCGGTGGATCCGGAGGGACATGACGAAACCCAGCAACAGCAGAGCAGACGGGGGGAGCAAAGCCCTGAGCAGCAGCTGAATCCCGACCCAGGGGGCTGGTGTGTGCCCCCCGCTCCCACCCAAAATCAAGCAGTCGGGTCCACACAGCATAGTAACAATTACAAGAATTTGGGTAGAGAAAAGCTCTGGTTTCGCAAGCCTGGTGGGTACGTTATCGTGCCCCCACCACTAGTTTACTTGGCTTTGCTTGGGAAGGGTCCAGGCAGCATCACGGGTGGCTCAGCAGCATCGAGGGGAGCTTGACAGCATCACGGGGAGCTCAAGAGTGCTGCCACCTCCCCTCCTCTTCCCACTCACCAAATATTTGTTTAATGAGGGAATTCCTGTCGCACGTACGTGGGCTCCTGTGCTGCGGGGAGCGTGGCTGCCTACAGCATCCTCAGTCGTGGGAAACCTCCGGAGACGGCTACGAGCCCCTCAGTGCACTTACACCAGGTCTGGTGCGAGGGTGATGGCCACTTGCAAAGGTGCAAAGGCCGTTTGCCAGGGGATTGCAGCAGCAGGGCTGTGCCGGATGGAGAGAGCACAAAGAGCTGATGTCCGTGAGCATCCCCCGTGACCCCCTGCTATCATGACACGTGTTGCCCCACTGGCCAGCCCTGCATTCAGCCCCGAACCGCAGCCCGCGACGCGGCCACTTTGATCCGCTGCCTAATTCCTCTTTCCCATTAATTTCTGATCAGGCTCTGAACGTTCTCGTGGAGATGCTGAGATCAAATGATTAGTTAAGAGACAGTCGGGCGAGGAGAACATGAAAGGCAGAAGTTTTGTTTAAGGATATTAACCCCGGCGAGATGATGTGGAAAGCAGCAGAGCCGCGAGCCAAGAGCTCCCTCTGCTCCCAGCAAACCCTTCACAGCCACAGTCGCACCCGCCGCACCGGGACCTGCCGACCCTGGCCCTTCCTCCGGGCCCTGCAAACTCATCACACCCCAGAGGGAGAAGGGACCTTGGCGCAGGGGAATCACTCACTCCAAGGCATGAGTTGCTGCTCATAAAGCATCAGCCAAGAGTGAACTGGTCGCAAAACTCCGCTGAGCCATCTGGTCCCCCTTGGTACACCGACTGTGCATCACCCGCCACAGCAGGGGTGACCCCCTGGATGCCAAACGTGCTATAAATCACATAAAATCTGATTTATGGTTTGATTAGAGGCAGCCCAAAGGAAACGGTGGCACTTTTCCTGTCACACAAGCCGCCCCGGAAGGGGAGAAAATGAGGGAGTTTGTATCACCAGCACCAAACCCATCACTTGGGAAGGGAAATAAATAAATGTCAGGCCAGGAAGAGGGATCTGGGAGGAGGAGAGCTCTAGTACCCCAAACACAGGGAAAAAGCAAGGAGCAGAAAATTATTATTTCAATTACAATGAAAATGTATTTTATTAGAAAAATGCGGATTCGTCTTTGATACTTGATAGCAAGAAAAGCAATATCCAGGAGTATAATACCCCATCTCCGGGCAGGGAGAATGAGTTATTAAATTGGAAGATGAATGGCTTGCAGTGCAGCTAACTGCTCCGGTTAAGAGAAAAATAGTTATAAACTTACTCTTTGCCCCGAAACACATTCCTCCCCCTCATCCCCGGGCCCTGTCTCTCCCCTCCAGTGGAGCTCACTCAAGTGCCTCATTTCTACGGCTTATAAAAATTCAGGAGGAGAAATTTTAATAGAAGTAAAAAAGGTGAATTTAGAGGGTGGTGTGTTTTTTTTTTTCCCCTCCTCGTCTCTCCCCCACTTTTAGAAAAAAAAATATCTATACACGAGGAATAAAAATAACCCACATAGTTCAATTGTGGGGAAGTGGTGGGGATGTAAATGAAGGTGCATTCTTATGTATAGCAGAGCACCCGGCAGCCCCTGGCAGGGCGACTCGCTCTGTTCTGCATGAATAAATATGTATAAAAATGTAACGCCGCGAAGAACTCCAATCCGATCACCGAGATAGTGTTTCTCAGAGGCTGGGAGCAACACAAGCCACCAGCTATTCTTATTTCTTCCGTATTTATGGAAAGAACCATTGAAATGATAATGTGTGGCCCCCTCCCCGCGCAGAGGTGTGCGGAGCCCTTTGGTAGCAGTGGATTGAACCCCCCCAAGGTATTAAGGCTGGGGGGGCCAGACACACGG
>NW_010428530.1:16962-17229 GCF_000710305.1 Buceros rhinoceros silvestris
AGCAGTGGATTGACCCCCCCCAAGGTATTAAGGCTGGGGGTGCCAGCCCGCTGGTGACAGCGGCAGGGACGGGCAGTACCTCGGTCCAGGGCACGCTCAGGATCAGGCCACCCGCTCCATCGAGGGGCTCTGGAGACATCGTCAATATTTTCAAGTCCGGCACCAAATCTGATGTGCCAGAAAAGTCCCTTTGGCTCCAAGACCCCCAAGACACGGCGATGCTGGAAGTTGCCTGGTGAGTCAATGAGTTTAAACCACCCCGTGTGT
>NW_010428531.1:0-11291 GCF_000710305.1 Buceros rhinoceros silvestris
GTGCTGGTGAACGGAGTTCAATCCAGCTGGCTGAATATGAGCCAGCAGCGTTGGGCCAAGAATGCCAACGGCATTGTATCAGCACTAGTGTGACCAGCAGGAGCAGGGAAGTGATTGTCCCCCTGCACTCAGTGCTGGTGAGGCCACACCTCAAATACTGTGTTTAGTTTTGGGCCCCTCACTTCAAGAAGGACACTGAGGTGCTGGAGCGTGTCCAGAGAAGGACAACGAAGCTGGTGAAGGGTCTGGAGAGCAAGTCTTGTGAGGAGCAGCTGAGGGAATTGGGGTTCTTAGCTGGGGTAAAAGGAGGCTCAGGGAAGATCTTATCACTCTTTACAGCTGCCTGAAAGGAGGTTGTAGCGAGGTGGGGGTCGGTCTCTTCTCCTATGTGACAACTGACAGGAGGAGAGGGAATGGCCTTAAGTTGTACGAGGGGAGATCCAGGTTAGATATCAGAGAAAAATTCTTTACAGAGAGGGATGTGAAGCATTGGAACAGGCTGCCCAGGGAGGGGGTGGAGTCACCGTCCCTAGAGTGTGGATGTGGTGCTGAGGGACATGGTTTAGGGACTCTCTCAGTGCAGGGTGAACAGTTGGACTCAATGATCTTAAAGGTCTCTTCCAACCAAAAGAATTCTGTGATTCTGTGATGATTCTGTAAATGAGATCCCCCAGACCAGAGGGGAAGTCCACCAAGGAAGGAAGCTCAGCAGAGAAGGGGGTCTGGGCTCTCAAGAGAACACGGAGTCAGGATCGCTCTTGCGCTCATCTTCTGGCTCAACAGATACCGGGTTCTTTCCCACACAGTGCAAATTTTTTAACATGAGCCATTAAAACTGCTCTCCAGCATCTGTATCTCTTCTCTGGCAAATACACACCTGGGAATTGGTTAGGTGAGGTCTGAGCAAGGCAGACATTAAATTGTTCAGCACAATCAAAACAAAGTAAAAACTGGTGGATTTCAGCTAAGTGGGAGAGCAGAGTGGGAATTTCTGGGTTCACAACCCGAACTCAGCTTCCTGAATTCTGCTGCACTCCCTGTTCAGATACCTAGCTCTTCACTTAGGCCAAACAAATAATGAACCTAATTAAACAGCTGTATTTGCAACTTGAATATAATTTGTATTGTGGAAGGAGGGAGAGTGTCATGCAGAGACTTGTGGTCTTACTGTGCTTGGCATACCTATAAAAATTTGCCTTCATTCTTTTGGTTGGACAGAAGATGAATTACACAGAATGGAAGTGTCTCATATTTTGGTGATGTAGAAGTTCTCAGCTCTGCATCCCACCCTTCCACTGGGGGCCAGTTCAAGCAAGGACTGCTGGGGGAGGCATATATGCTTGAACCCAACAGCTGCTATCTGCATACCTGCTGGTCCCAGAAGAAGTTTGTGGAGGGGGACTAGAAGTAAGTGGCAGCAGCTGGAAGGATCCTAGCAAAAGAGAAGGGAGAAAGGATGGGAGAGTTAATATGTGACAGATACTTTGGGTGCCAAAATATCTCATTGCAGCTTTGGCTTGAGGATGATCAGTGAGAAGGAGACAGATTTGGATGACTTTCCTCTGATGTGCTCAAAGGCAGAAACAAACCAGGCCAGCAACGGTCCATTCTGCCCCTTCTCTCCTGAAATTCAGCCCGTGGCGCCCTTCACAGGGAAGGCTGCACCCCTTTCCCCAGGGAGGCTGGAAGCTCACCATTGTCTCCAACCCACCAGCCATTCCAGTTTGCTAAGCCACCCTCTGCTTCCTGCATGTTTGATGTTTTCCTCCGCCAGGCTAGTGAACAAATACAGGCAAGATGTTTTTCTGGTAGTTGATTCGTTACTATTTCCTAAGATTTTTCCGGTTGGGTTTTTTTTTCCCTTCTTACCACAAATTGGTTTTTAATGCCTATGTAACCACAGGAATAACCTGCACAACCCACACTGGTGGCACTGTTTGATGTACCTCCTAAGCTCTAATCACCTAATCCATTCTTGACTGGGAGGTAAGCCTGCCAAGAAATGCACTGAGTGTGTAGAGCTGCCTGCCAGAGTCTGCAGGCAGCCTGAGAAAACTTTGGAAAGGACCTGTCTTGTCCAAACAGCATCTGTCTTGTTTTGCCAGGTGCCAGAAAGAGCAACTGGACTTCACGCACTGCCTGGCAGGTGGCAATATTCCTTACAGTTTCTACAGCACTTCCAATTTCCAAGTCTTTAGAATTTCCTCTGAGTTTGCTGTATCACCCAGATGCTGCTGCAAATCACATCTTCAGTCCCTTGCACTGGAATGATCCAGAAAACAGAGGATCTTGCTGGCAAATTTAACTGAGGCTTGGCACAGAAAACACAAAGACCTTAATTCTAGATTTTCCAATTATGCTGGGGACTTCACATAATGTTAAAGAAGATGTATCCTAACATCTGTAACTCTTCCTGTTGCACCCCCTCATGGCATCCCCTGCAGTCCTTCAGAAAATCTGTGCCCAGAGCAACAAATATGACCAAGTCCTGCTACAGCCGAATCTAATAAAACCAAAAACCATGGTATTAATTTTTAACCAAGACTCATGCAAAGAAGCCAGTTCTCCCCAAAACAAAGACAGACAGTATTCCTCGAGGCTTTCTAATGTCACAGGAACAGCCCGGTGGTGATCACCCAGCCTGTGACCTTCCGCGGCTTTTGTCCTCAGGTGAAGATGAGGCCACTGCCTTCTCAGATGCTGGGGAGGACAGGCTTTACAACGTGCATAAATAAGAGGAAAAGGGGGAGGATGATCCTTCTGCACTCCGTGTGCCAGGCAGTGCCGAATTCTACACTCACTAGTAGGCAAGCCCTTCACTTCCATCAGCTGGTTGCTGGGTCCCTCTTTAGGAATGGAATATCATGAGCCAGCAGCCACCCAACACACACGCTGAGAGCTCGGGGCTGCCCATCTCACAGAGCGCCCCTTCAGGTCCAAGAGACTGCTGCTGCGTTCTCCATGTTGACAAGCAAACAGAGTTTGCAGTCTCAAGTTCTGCTCTCAAGCAGCCTGGAACTCCGGTAGCGGTGGTGTTTTTCAAGGAGCACTCAGGCCTTCGACATCTGCGCAGCAGCGAGAGGGAGGTTGTACAGCTATGCTGTCGCAGGTTCAGGGGAGCTATCTGCAGCGTACAGAAATGCCTTATATCCTTGGCGAGTAACGAAGCTTCAGTTTAGGCATGAGAAAAGGATAAGGGTGCGTCCCGGGACTCGCAAGGGATATTTCAGATACTCTTATGCCACCCCTGCATTACAGGTGCTCAACTGCTGCTGCTTTTAAGCTATGCGTTGCTTGGGTCTGTGTTTTTTAACTTGCTCTCATTGCCTGTGCTTTATGTTTGGCTGCAAAGTTTCCTCTTTCCCATGGCAAATCCATCAATAAGAAAAGCCTGGAGACATCTGTAGAACAAGGACTTGAAACTGAACTCAGCCCCAGTTCACAGAAGTACTTCAAGTGCTTGCACTGAAGTGGAGCCATAAATCAGAGTATGGTAAACGGCTTCTGGGCAGATCCTTGTTCGGTGTAACACTGCCATGACATTTTAATATGAACACTGCCTGATAGCCATGCAGATTTTGCCTGCTTCTATGGCATGTAGAGCTTCAAAGTTTTGGGGAAAAAAAAAAAGAGAGAGGTGGGAAACATAAAGAAGTGACCATGTCTGAGCCTAAACAACTAAACCAAAAAATTAAAATATCTATTTTGTTGCTCTCTTAATTACGTAATTGTGGCCAGATGTACGTTGCCTATTTCTTCAAAGTAAACTGAATTTTAGAGAAAATAAACCCCTCGTTTTGCAATCTGCTGCTGCAGTACATCAAGCTTATGCCAGAGGAGAGTTAGCTGACATGCAAATTTTCCAGTTCATGCACTTTATGGGTGAATTACCTTTTATTTGTGTTTACTTACGTTTCTATGTTTAGTTCAGTAAAAGAAACTTCTCTGCTGGGTCACTGAAAAGCTTTATACCGCATCTGAACCGTGATTTTCTGTAAGCACAGTGCATACTGCATGCCTTTCAAGTACGGCATCACACGTGTCTAGATACAGCTTGGTACAACAGTACTAGACACAAAGCTGTGTCCCACCCAGGTCCTCCAGCTGGGAACCTCACAGGTCCCCGCAGTGGCGGGTAGTTAGTAGGAACCTGTCTCAGGAGGGTTGAATGAATGACAAAAGGGGTGAAGGCATTTCCTGACATGACATGGCTGTGAAAACACACACCTCAGCAGAGGAAACCAGGGAGGGGATTGATGCTGGGCGAGTCTTGAGCTGCAGTGGATCTATAATCCCAGCTGCCCCTGTGGCAGGAGACACCTGAGGCACAGCCTGGGATATTTTGTGTGCACGTCAGTCATGTGCCATCGCCACAAGGCTCAGCATGCAGGGACCTGCCTGCGCAGCAAGTAAACACGCAGAGCTCACTCAAGGCAGTTTCTCTGAACGTGCTCACTGGTTCACCCTCAACCCAATCCTGTGTGTGGGCAGTCAGCAGTTTTGGCCTCTGGCCCAGCCTTGAGGCTGCTCTTAAAATTCAGTGCTGGTGCAGTGACAGTGTCAGCTTTAGCACGGCACCTCTCAGGAACCTGGCTTCCCCGCGTGTGCACCAAGCAGGTCAGCAGGCTCTGTGCTCTCCTCCTGTACACGGATACATCAAACCAAACCTTTTACCAAGGTAACTGCTGTTTGCTGTTTGCTCCTCAGAGGGTTGTAAATGCAGGGCAGAAGAAACTCAGCTCTTCCTGATAAAGCAAGCTGCACTGAAGTCATGTGTTAGTGCACCACAAACTGTGAATTAGATCGGAAAAGGCAGACCTCTTCCTGGTGTGTTTATACATATAGGGAACCTACATAAACATGTCTAAGCACGTGGACTCAGCCATATGCACCCATGAATACATACATGCCTCCTTCCGTGTGTACACGTATCCCTCTGCCAGCACCAGATTTCTGGCAGGCAGCTCCTTCTGCCCTTGCCCCACAGACAGCAGGCACTAATTCTCCCATCTGCAGAATGCATCCTTTTCCTTGCCTTGCTTTCTTGCCTGCCAGCAAACGTGCCCTCTTTTCAGGCAGCGAGTCTTGTGGCCTCCCAACCGCTTCCTAAATTAGTGCTTTTTAATCAAGCAAATTCTCTGCTGAAGCCTGGTGCCATGGGGAAGAGCTGGCAGGACTAACCTAGTGAATTAGGGTGAATAGACAGCATGTGCCAAAGGCTGCTCACATCCCACCTCTGACCAACACCCCGGTGGCATAACTGGGCACACCTGAGAGCCCCAAACCACATTCCCTAAGCACACAACACACCACTCGTCTCTGACGGGCATGTGGTGGACTCCACTGCATACTGACGACACGAACACAATAGCAAGGAATCACAAACAGGGGTGCCACACGCGCTGATGTCTGTTTTTCTAAATTTGTCTATTTACAAGTTATTGTAATTCTGTGCAGCATAGTGATGCTTTGGCTCTAAGCCAAAGTATTTTGAGGCAGCCGAGTGCAAACTTAAAAATTGGGTTAATACATTTTAGAAAACAGCTTTACTATTAGCTGGTCATCTGATTTCCCTTTCGGAGCAGTCTTTTTAACTTCGGCTATGCGATTTAGTTGTACGTTGTTCATGCAATTTCACAGTTATCTGCAGACCTGACTTGGTCCCAGCACTTCTATGCTACGTGTTTCAAGAGACAGCATCAAATCCAGCCTCATCCACTGCAAAGATTAAACCTTCACAGAGCGATGAATAAGATCTGATTAAAGTAGAAATGCAATTACACTTTCTTTTCCTGATTCTTCATGTAAGTTTTTTAAATCCATACAAGTGTTACATTCAGTCTGGGCTGGAGGTGGTGCAGACGTTTATTCTGAATGATTGTTCGCTTTTTACCACTTTCAAACATGAATGACGAATTTTAGTCCAGTCCTGTAACATTTATTTTGACAGCACTGCAGAATTCAGAAAGCTTGAAGGATCATCCTCGTGTCTGTCCAAACCACCTCTGTGTAATTATACCAGGTATGATTGCTATGCCTCTTTCTAGCACCTTCTCTCTGAGAAAAACAATCAGACAAAAATGAGAGGCAAAGGAAAACAGAGACTGTAGATGAGGACAACCCTGCAATTTTGACTGAAAGCATTTTTACAAGAGGAATCCCAAAGCTGGCCAGCATGTCTCTCACACATTCTATCTACCCCCTGACCCAAATTCCTCTTAGGTTGTGCCATTTTAAAAACCTGCAAGATAGGACATCGAAGAGAGACTAGGCATAAGAGAAAAGCAAGCACAGAGGCACCGTAAAGAATTGATACACAAAGATCTGTGGGATTACCGGCTGGCGATTTAGGTCTGCGCACAGTCACAGAGGAGACAGTGTAGACGTAGAATGCAAAAACATTTGCCTTGAATATCAGTTTTCTGGTCAAAGGTTTTCATCAGTTTTCTGTCAGCTCTGCCTTGCAGAATGGGAAGGCAAAGGCAGCACAAGCAGATCTACATTGAAACAACGGCTGAGTTACCACCCCAACCACAGATCCCCTCCTCCCAGACGGGCTGTCACAAAGGCTGGTCTGGTTTTGTTGGGGCCGTTTGTTTTGGTTTTGGAAGGATACACTTTGTCCTTGAGATTTTTTTTGGACAACCAACATTGTGGGGCAGTGCCATAGATTCCGTCGATGCGGGAGCCTGCTGTGCCTTTTCTTTCTAGACTGAGCCCCCAGCCTGCGAGACCAGCATGGTGTCTCTTGATCCTTCCAAATGAAATTAGGAAAATGGGCCGGCTGACTTGCATCTGCACGGAACAGCACTGCAGAGAGGGCGCATGTGCTAGAAAAAGTAATAAATGTAATTTCCTCCACGAATTAGCCGTGCCACAGTGGCCCAAAAGGGGTCGAAGGGAAAACAAGAAAAGCGCCACCGTCTGTTAAAAATACCAGCCCCTGACTTACCAGAGGAAGCAGGATATCCAGTCACACTTCAAAACCTAAGGACAGCAGTTCAGGGGACTTGTTCAGACCCATTTCCTTAGCTAATTTTTACGGGGCACTGGGTACCTTCAAGCAAGCAAGGAGCCCTCTGTTCCTTTGAGGAGAAGGGGACTGGAGGACAGACCAAGGGAATGGAGGGGAGGGCAAAGCAGGGCACCGGTTGTAGCCCCAGCTCCATCAGTGCCTAAAGTGACCTTGTGCAGAAGCAGGAAGAATTTCAGGTCAGCAGAATGTAATTACTCTGGTTGGAAAATCGCCAAGATGCTGGCATTAACATCTCTACTGCCTGTAAAAAATGCCACAGGGCCAGAACTATAGATTTCTCCACCACTGGAAAAACAGTGCTGGAGAGGTAGAGGAGCCTGTAAGCTTTGTAAGCAGCTTGAATTGTTATAACAGAGGTTGCAAAAGCAGTTAGACTTTCCAAAACTCTCTTTTAATTTAAAAAGCATGGCTAAATGAAAGGAAAATGGTGGCTATCTCCCCCCACCCCCCACCCCACTCTAAGGAAGGGAAGAAGACATTCCCACAGAACACAGCACTGTGGCAAATATTGGCACAATAGCACACACAGATTATTTGTGTTTGCATCGATTATTTTTTCTCCCCTCTTCCCCCACCCTCATTGCGTTTTGCAAATCAATCTAATTCAGGACAAAGTCTACAGCAGACAGAACAACACTTGATTCTAGCAGTGTCCTGACACCAGATGAATACTGAGGAGCTACAGTGCTCCCAACAAAACAAAGGTGAGGCTCCTTTTTCTAAGCACCTACTTCTACTTTGCTGTGGTTCCGGAGAAGCCAAACTGAGAGCCTGACGTTTGGCCAAAGTTTTAAGAGGACTCCCTGTGGCACAAGAGGCAATAGTACTATTGCAGAGAACTGGGTCCCACTGAGTTTCACTGCAAGCAGAAACATTTTGCACAACCAAGTATGGAGGTTTCCTATACAGGTCTTCAAAATCCAGGGGCCTGATCTGGTGCCGGAGGAGGGGAAGGGACATGCTAGCGCAACAGCTGTCTTGGATTATATTAATAATTCTCAGAAACGTACAGAAACACTTACCAGCATGCCAGCACTTGTGTTTCAGGATTAGTCCTGAAAAGGAAGAAACAAATTATTCCCTTTCCTGGCACACTCCCCTTGTCCCACAGGGGATCAATCAGCTTGCAAGCTGCAGAGGAAGATTTGCAAACAATAAATATTCTTTTCAGATACATTTGGCAGGGGCTCATTAGCTGAAAAAAATGGCATCACTGCAATCAAGGAATGGCATTAACTTTTCTTCTTGCAAAAGGTAGAAGATATTGGTTACACCAGAACAGGCATGAAGTTACGGGCACAGGGGGCCCCCATAGGGAAGCCTGAGGAACTCTGGCATCCACGTGGCATCCCCGTGTACTGCACATGGCAGGTATGCCACGTGACAAAGTTGTGGTTGTGCAGAATGACGCCACTTGTAGATCAGAGCTGCGACTTCTCACACAATCGTTGTGCAGAAGGGCTTGATAAGGCAAAATGGAACGGTCTCTGTCACCATCTCTCGCATCTTTCTTTTCACCATTTTTTTTTCTTTCTTAAAGCCCAGACTCTGAAAGCATATCATGATGAAACACTTTGTCGTGGTTTAGATCCAGCTGGCAACCAAGCACCACGCAGCTGTTCTCTCACTCCAGTAGAAGAAAATACAACAAAAGGCTTCATCTCAAGAAGGACAGGGAAGGCTCACACACCGATTATGGTCACATTGGTTTAGCCCGAGCGGAAACCCAAGCCCCAGCCAGCCACTCTCTCACTTCAGGAAGGAGAAAATACCACAAAAGGCTTAAGGGTCAAGACAAAGTGACAGGGAGGGCTCACTCACAAATTAGGGTCACAGGCAAAAGACAAACTCAACTCGAGGAAACAAAATCAATTTAATTTAAACAACAAATCCAATACCGATGCAAGAATCAAATCAGAGCAGGATAGTGAGAAAATCCTACAGGATCTTAAATATATCTTCCTCCACCCGTCCCTTCTCTCCTGTGCCCAGCTTTGCTATCTGCTCCCCACAACACGGCATGGGGGGAGCAAAGGATGGGGGTCACAGTCAGTTCCGGTCCTGTCCATGTGGCTTTGGCCACTCCTTCCTCCTCAAGAGGAGCACTCCTCACAATCCCCCCGCGGCATCCCTCCCACAGGAGGCGGTCCTCCATGAACTTCTTCAGCTAATGTGGGGGTCTCCTGTGGGCAGTGGTTCTCCCAGTGACAAACCACCCCAGAGCACGTTTCCTTCTGAGTCACAGCCTTTTTCACGAGCTTTTCTCCACCCGTGATCTCTGAGGACTGTACGGCCCCTGCTCCAGCAAGGGCTCCTCCGTCGGGCTGCACATGGCCTGCCATCTCCCCATCGGCGGAAGGGAAACCGCTGCTCTGGCGTGCCTCCCCATCTCCTTCCTCACCAAAGCAGCTAGCTGACCACATGGCTTGGTTGTCTCTTTCTCTGTCCCAATCCCCTCCAAGACAAAAGAGAGCTCCCAAAACAAAAGGCCCTTTCTAAACAGGTTTCCCCTTTTAAATACGTTTATTGCAGAGGCACTGACTGGCTCAGCCTTGGCCAGAGGCACGGGCGGGGTGGAGGAGGGGGAGCTTGTCTTGAAGCTTCTTACAGGGGTTGCATCCAGCAGCTCCCTCCTCAAACCTCGGCAGACACAACCCAACACACACTTGTATTTTCAGAGTTAGATTCTGTCCTTTTCTGCTATACAATAAATAACAAGAGGCCCAAAACAGAAGGAAAAGAACACAATTTTAAGTGTCAAGATTTCTTGCTCTCACGTAGGCAGGGCCGAGGTGAAGCATGGGGAGCTTGTCTTGAAGCTTCTTACAGGGGTTGCATCCAGCAGCTCCCTCCTCAAACCTCGGCAGACACAACCCAACACACACTTGTATTTTCAGAGTTAGATTCTGTCCTTTTCTGCTATACAATAAATAACAAGAGGCCCAAAACAGAAGGAAAAGAACACAATTTTAAGTGTCAAGATTTCTTGCTCTCACGTATTAGAGACCTGCTCTCCGAGTGGCAAGATCACCTTGAGGCTTTCTGCCTCAGGAGCTTGCCTTTCATACCTGAGCTGCGACATCTAAACACACGTGCAGGAGCACCACATTCTCTCATTGCTTTCCTACAATTTTTTGCTCTTATAGTTATTCCTAATATGTTAGTTATGAAATATATACTTATGAAAGCTAACAAGATATATGCATAGTCTACTACTCTGTGAAGGGTGTCTTTCCCAGGGGAAAAATCTATAAGCTATGCTCCTAGTGATGTTGCTCTTGTTTGTACCCAAGAGTCAAATCAAAGTCAACCACTTGTGCACAGATTTTTGGTGGAAGTGCATTTGCCACTTTTTGTAACAAAGGAAACCAGGAGCAGACTGCCAAAGAAACCCACACGACTGCAAATGAAGCACTGGGTGCTATTTCCTGTATATGCACAAAGTTGTTCAGTCCCAGCATGCCCAGTCCCCAGAGCCGAATACCCCTTCCTCTATTTCGACTCACTACAATTGCATTTCACCTGCAGCACCAGTCCAGATTGAAGCCCAAACTGTTCTCTGTGCCAGAGAGAATAGTTCTACTGGACAGAGTTTAAAGAGGACCAAAAAAAAGGGAGTCATGAGATGTCTCAGAATATGCACAATGATGCCCTGCTGTAATATGGAAAAACACCCCAAGATGAGGATAAGCATAAGTTAAAGAGAGAAGCAGGAAAGACTGACCACAACCATGTACTACGGGCAGGCAAGGGAAACAGCTGGTGTGGCATTCCAGAGCAGACCATCACAACACATTTTAAATGACAAAACAAAGCTGTCTGTAGAAGCACTGCCTTCCTGAGAGACACTGTGTAGGTCTAGACACTACACAGACAGTAACTGTTTGATAACACAAGCAATGTATCTCCACCCTAAACTCCCAAGCTTAGGGCAGTTCGATAATCACTGCAGGTGCTTCTGTTATTAATAACAACTTTGAAGCACATCTTGCTCAAGGTGCAAACATGCCATACATCTAAGGGATCTTCATTAATCTATTTTTTAATATTAAGGGTTAATTAATCTATTAAACATTAATAGATTAATGTTATCTATTAATCTGTTAAACACTGAACAGGTAAATTGTTGCCAGATTGCAGCCTTTAAAGTTCCTGAAGAATAAAGACATGAAGCTAGAGAAGCGAGAAACCACCAATGGCTTACTAAGTTCTCACAGTGAGGTAACTGGATTGCAATACGATACTACCAGTGGAA
>NW_010428531.1:11377-14248 GCF_000710305.1 Buceros rhinoceros silvestris
GTTCGCTTCTTTAGAACAGCAACTAACTAGTTTTCTGGCCTCCCCATACAAGATTTGGGATCTCACATTTCTGGATGATCCGGATTAGGGTAACTTTAATCTGTCATAGCACTCATTCCACCACCACTCTGGCAGCAATCCAGGCAGAGGCAGAAAACCTCCAACCCATTTTCTTTGGGAGCCTTCCTCTCCCCATCCGCTTCATGTACAGAGTGACAGAGCTTTTTCTGACTCATTTCATTTCCTCTGAGAGCCTGAATCCTCTGAGAGCCTGAAATAGCCACGCAGCTGTCAGCCACAGGTATCATTCCTTCCACTTTATCACATATAAAATCATTACGTGATCCAAAGGTCACAGAGTCGCCAAGTATCAGAACCAGAAAGAAATACTAAGTTTTTTTACACCTTCAAAGAATAAAAGCATTAAGCAAATAGCAATTTATCATCAGCTATTTTATTTGGTTCTGATTTGCATCAGTTTTGAGAAAAAGGTGCTGACTGCATGAAGAGTCCTTCACTCTGTATCTTACTAAAAAAAAACAGAGGGGAAGGGAAAAAATAATCAATACTGAGTTAAAAATAGACTCTCAACCTTTCCTTTGGTCAGCCCAGTAACTGAAGCAGGAAACAGCCCTGAACAAAAACTAGAATTGTGGCGTATCTCATACGTGCTGGTAGATGAAACTGTGATAGTTATGAAGAAACCCCCCTCCCCTCCCTGCAGCCATCCACCATGTCTCTCTCGAGTGGGAAGCAGCATCTCCGCTGCAGGATCAGCTGTTATAGAGGCAGAGCAGCTCCTCATCCACCTTCATGTATTGATGTTAACCTCACAGCGTGGTTTTGGTACCTCCTGTAAACTATTAAGATGCTCCTCACCACCAGATCCTCTTTCCTACTGTGGTGGTGCGATCCCCCCATTAATGGGCTGCTTGATACAGGGTGCAACTCCCCTGCCTGAACCACACAATAATACACTGGGAAAGCCAAATGCAGACTGTGAAAGGCAGTACTGGCCTGCCCTATTCTCCGGAAACAATAACAACAATCTCCTCCTACAGTGGGCCACAGCACTGAGGCACTCCCTCGAGGCACCAGGTTCCCATTCCCCTCCCCATCATTCCGAACCTTCTTATGACCTGCTACACTGGTACTTGGTCATGTCCCAAAAGGGGGATGCTAGAACTCCAAGATCCAGCAAGTTCTGGACATGTGCAAACTGAAACGTTACATCTCTTGAGTTAGGCCGAACTGGAAAAGTACCTGATAAAAGTTAGTTATATCAGACCCTATAAATGGTGATCCAAAACGAGACCCTTTGAGCATTCCTGGATTGCACTGGGTTGCATCCAGCATCTCTCCTGAGATGGGATGCCTCTCAGGATCTTCTCAGGCCGGCACGAGGTCTTGATGGGAACCACCCCTTTGAGACTCAACCGTCATCTGTTGAGAAATGCTGACGTGGGTGGGCACTCTGGATAAGCATGTACAAATAAGGATCAGAGACATGCAGAACTGCAAGTTACCTAGTCTCTAATCCCTCTTACTCCTTTTGGTTATGTTCATTTGCAAGAGACTAAGACCAGAAAGATCAATAACAAACCAACTGCTTTTGGACATAAAATCCTGCACCTCTCTGCTACTTAAAAGACTGCACAGGACAGGAGATGCACAGCATTACCAGGTGGACCAAAGCCAGGAGTCAAAGCCAGGATAACAGCAGAGAGAAATTAACTGTGATAAGCTGTTAACAGCAGCTCAGTGGCTTCTAAGCTTAGCCTCACTTTTGCCAGCAGGAAAGATTCTGGTTATTTCATTCTTCTAACCCCTGCCATTCTGTGAGAGGCAGACACGGTCCAGATTCCATCTCCTCTCCTGGAAAGCTTCCCTTCCCCCTTCCCTCCTCACCCCGTCCCCCACACCCAGGCCAGCTAAAGAAGTTCCCTTTGAGAAGGAGGAGCACCCCTCCCCAGTCCCTGCTGCCTGAGAAAAAGCTTTGCCCTTCACCAGCAGCCTGGGCTGTTACCAGCTCCCAAGTGGCCCATACAGACTCAGAGAAGCAGTCCTGCTGCAGTGCATCCCTACCTCTCATGGCTGAGAACTGTTAATCCTACAGCAATACTGCACCTTGAAGTCTGCCGATTACTCTGGAATCAGTTAACAGCAGGCAGGTCTTCGGGTAACAGAAAAGACAGAAGTATTAACAGACAGTGCTCTTTGGGAGAAACGTAAAAAACAGAAACGACACACACACCACACACCCCCCCACCCCCACCCGCTTGATTTTACTTACAGTCTGACCAGATCCAAGAAGTCTGTTTTTCACCCAGCAAGCTGCTGGCAGGATACACAGTCTCACAGTTGACTCCCATTTGTCATGATTATTGTTTCCACCAAGAGAGATCCTGCCTTAGGAATACACATTATCTTTACAAATCCAAACACTCAGCAGCCTGAGATATAGCGAACTAAATAGCTCACCATCATCAAGAAATGCAAGTCCTTCTTCCTTTCCTCAGTTCTTCCCTCCCTATACATTCCTTGTGCATTGGTGTCATCCACAAATCAGAAGAAATGAATGTCAGCTCAGATACACATAAAATCTCCGCCTCCAGCTTTTCTCCCTCTCTGCAAGGCTTTTGGGCAAGACCCAACTTAACCAGGGGTCACCTGTTCAACAGAATAGCTAAAAGCTCCCATCTCTCTTAGGAACATTGATCTCCCTAACACAGGAAATGGTTCAGCCATTCTCTTCCCAGAAAATAAACAAAACATGTTAATAAGTGTCTCACGGGCACCTACAAGAACAGCCTGTAATATCGCAGCGGTGCTAAATTAGGACAGTTGCAGGTAATCTCTGAAAAAACCAAG
>NW_010428531.1:14316-17370 GCF_000710305.1 Buceros rhinoceros silvestris
AATCTCTGAAAAATACAAGGAAATTCCCCCCCCCCTCCCCCCGCCCAGTAACTCCTGTGACTACTTTTCACAGACAGCTGCAGAACTCAAATTTGAGAAGATGGCTGTTACACAAAGTAGCATTTGGACTCGTATGTCTCTAATGAATCCCAGCATCAGATGAAGATTTTCCTCTGGCCACACTCCCCCAATTTTTCTTTCACATGGATTCTCTAGTATCTTAAATTTTGAGTGCACACATTTGGTGATGTCTATGGAGCCACAAATAAGAGCCACTCCCCATCACCTATTGTCAGGGAACTTACAGGAAGTCAGCATCTTTGCAATGTACATGTCAAATAAAATTGCAATTGGCAAATAGATTTCAAAATTGCAGAGGAAAAACACAGACGGAGGGAAAGAAAGGATATAACAAATATGTACGAGCTCAGATGCCCAGGCATCATCTCCTTAGAAACCAGGCTAAGGACCGGAAAACTCTAACCAGCAGCAACTCTTGTAGCAGAGCATCAAGATTTAATAGTAAAGCCTTGTGCTTTAGAGTATAAGCTCCTCCCATTTGTCCAGATTATACAGCTGACAGGACCAGAGAGTGATTGCCTCGTAAGCTTCAGACACTAAAATTACTAACAATAAGGGCATGTGTGATACAGATGAGATTGTGATAAACATCATCCTTCCAGAGAACGGGTAGGGAGCTGCTCTATTATCAGCACCCAGGGTAAAAAGAAAGGATTCTCAGGGAAATCATCTTCATTTACCGTTCAATGGAATCGAGTCCAAATTTCAGAAAATTCCATCTAGATCTTGAACAAAGAAAGTGTCCTGGTTTGAGTTAGAACAGAACTCATTCTGTTCAGTGATTTTACTTTTCAGCTCAGTCTCTTCTAAGGTATGGCACTTCCTGAAGTCAACACCATGTTTTTGCAGATAGTGTCTGTTTCTAGAAGTGATGGCACTTGATTTTTCCAGTTACTGCCAGGGACTGGGGTGCAGAAAGGCTCTCGCTTACATTTGCTTCTGTGGAGACCAAAGTCTCTGCTCAATCCTGTGTGCCACGGTGGGGTGCAGTAAGTGAGAGGCTGCACCTGTGGGGAGGAGCGGACAGGACGGGTGATCCTGAACTGACCAACAAGGTGTTCCATCCCATCGACGTCATATTCCGTATAAAGCTGAGGGATCACAAGGGTCAAGCTCTTCTTCAACGGCCAGCATCTGAGAAGGACTCTGTCAGAGCCTGCCCGCAGCATCAGTGACATCACTGCCATGGGGGAGGTGGGATTAGTTTCGGTATTGGTATTGTATATATTATATAATTTTGTTATTATTATTCTCATTGAAGCAGTTTTTCTTTTCCAATCCATAAGTCTCTCTCCTTTACTGCTTTTCTCTCTCCCTTCTTTGGGAAGGTGGGTGGGTAATAGAGTCTGTCATTTGTCTAGTGGCTGGCCCAGCCCTTACACGTGACAGAAAGGGTTTTCACAAAGTAAAGGGGTTTGATGCAAACTTGTCCACCACATCTACTAGCCCACCTGGGGAATAAATGGAGAACGGCCCAGCATTAGCACTTATTGCACATGTGTAAGGCTACTTTTTGAGAAAGTTCTTCAACCCAAATCCTTTGACAAAATTCACAGTTAATGGCACCAAGATGATTTTTGGGTGTTATGTGGCTTGTTTCATATAGGGACAGTTACTAACAGAAACAGTTGAAATGCATGTCAATTTTGGACAGTACAAATACGTACTACAGGTCTTGCACAGCATAGGAAACCAGTAACACCACTCTAGATTATGTCAGAGAAGACTTCTTCCTCGAAGGACTCCAGTAAGTTTAGATGTAGACAGACATGTGGCAGTGGTGTGGCTGACCCAGGGTGCAAATTGGGTTGAAGAACTCCAAAACACAGGGAAGCGGAAAGACATTTTTTTCAGATTAGGCACTGGACAGCACCAAGGCGATGCCGGTCCCAGGGGATCAAAGACCGTCCTGCCTTGTGGTAGAGCTGGGGAAGTGTCTCAGAAGAGACAAGGGAAAGTATTTCTGACTGCATTGGTTAGAGGTCTTGATCGCAACAGGACTGAATGTTTAGTCCTAGCACTCTGGGCACAATCTCACTCTCTCGATAAAATCTTAATCTGTCAGTGGTGGAGGGTACATGTCTCTTCAGAAATCTTAGGATAGCTGGAAGAAATGGGTTCCTCCATTACTATTTCTTTAACTCAAGAGAAGGTGCCTGGTTATTTTACAGTGCAATCTTTGGAAACAGAAAAAAAACCCCATGAAACCTGTTCATAAGCTGATTATTATGCAGATCAGCCATCTATCCTTTCTCTCATTACCTCAAATGCTTTCTGCCATCTGTTGGTAACAAACCTGCATCTGGCAGATTACCAGAGGAGCCCTAATCAATGGGTAATTGGGGTAGAGGATTGTGTGGACAATCCTGGCAATGAAATCACAGAAAAACTTAGAGCAGAAGAAAGTTTGCCTGTCACGAGTGTGAGATCCTACATGCAGCATTTCTCTACCATTCTGACAGAATTCCTTCTTGCTGGGAAGAGGATGGAGTGGGGGAGACACACGTTTGTCACAGGCAATAGGATGAATTATACTAGTCTCTGAAATGATACCTCAAGCAAAACGTTAATTTTCAACAGATTATGCTTGCGAGTGCTGCCAAGAGAGGCACAGAGCAGAGCAAGCACAAACACGCATGAGTCTGCATTTCCACAGTTGCCTCTTAAAACCATCTGTTAATGAGACATAGAGGATGCTATGGACTCTTTCAAGTAATGGCTTCTAACCTAGTCTCTTGGTGCCTTCTGATAAGAAATGCTCTAAATATGTCCCCTGCAGGTTTTCCTTCTCCAGCCGTGCATTCAGGGTCCTGCTCCTTTCCACAGTCCTTCCAAGTCTTGATTACAGCAGCTCAGATATAATATTCACATTATCCCTCTGGCTTCCAAAAGAAATAAAGCTTTCTAAACCGCACTGACTGGTGACGAGCTCTCAACAGAGACATACTGACAGATTTTAACTGAATTTCAGCA
>NW_010428531.1:17452-20077 GCF_000710305.1 Buceros rhinoceros silvestris
CAGGAAACAGAGTATCAAAGTTAACAGATTCCTGGTACACAAGTGTTGAGTGAAACAGCAGCTGGGAGGATCAGAGAAACCCAGCCAGCATCTCCACTAAGGAAAAGCAAAGGGGAATTTGCTACTCTGCATTCCCATTGTCAGCTGGCTGGTCCATCAGCAAATGCTTTGAGCTACTCTCAACACAGGGAGCTGTCAAGTGACTTCCACTGCTGCTGTCCTCTACCATGAGTACCTGGAGAGTAAGAGATGGAAGTTTCAGTGGTAATTGTAAAGACCTCTCTTAAGAATCAGACCTTATTGATTCACCCTTCAAAGAATGAATCAAAATAGAAAAAAGTATTTAGTGTCTGAAAGAGCCAATCCATCCCGTCTGCCCTTCTGCCACTCTGTACAGATACAGAAGACAATTTAAAACAGAAAAATGTTCAAAGCATTTGACTTTCTCTACTAACATTATAACGGTGCTCAAGATGTCAACATGGCTGAGTTTATCAACAACACAGTAAGTCAACAAGGCTAAGTAATCTCCAAAAGCTAGATGGAAGGGGGTGAAAAAGGTAGTAATTTTCTTTGTTAGGTTTTGTTTGTTTGCTTTTAAACTGTGCCTTGCAGGCCAGGGCTGTGTTACACCTGCTTGCTCTGGCCCCAGTAGATGGGAAGGTACATGTATAACATCTACTGGCCAGACACCACCCTGAGGGTGTTGCATACATTAAAGCATGGAAGGAACAAGGAGTTCTTGTAATAAGAAAGAAAAGAAGAAAGTAGAAATCCCTAGAAATATCCAAATGCTGCCAATGCCCACACATGCCGGGCTGGGATCCCAAGTAACAGTTTATGGGCAATAAGAATCCTTATTAGCCACCTGAACGGGAGGGACACCAACAGCAAAGCTAAGATGTTAATGAGACTGTGACAAAAAACCAACATCCTTGAGTGATCTAATATCCAGGTTGCTGTGACTAAACAGTGAGAATGTGAATCTTTACTATTCACAGGGACTGAAAGGAATGCAACTGGAAGTTCGTTTTAGAAGTATGTTCCAAAGAGATACAGATCGTGTCTCCTTCCTGCTATTAAGGGGGTGACTTTGCTATATTGGACTACATTAGGTCAGAGAGCAACACCACCATTAATTACTGCAATCTCCACCTAACAGCTGCAGCCTGCAACATACTGCTTCAGTCGTATTTACACCCCCACGAACAGCAGACATCTGGACATAGTAACTTTTTGTAGGCTGCCAACTTGGACTGCTACCAAAAACCAAGGGTTCCGTATAGTTTGAGACCCAAATTAGACAAAACTTTCAGAGAGAAAACAGAAATAAGAGCTGGTAGAGAGAGATTTGCCACACTGCTTTAGGGGGTTTTGGGTTTGCTTAGAAATGGTGTGTGACCCCTTCTTGAAAGGGGAAAAACTCAAGTCTCTTCTGAGCGAGATCAGATAGCTGTTTATCAGTGGAAAGAATCCTTTCACTAGCCATCTTAAGCCTTCCATACTCATTAATGCTATTAGTCAGAAAGAAGAGGGGCACAGTGAAAAGCCAAATTATCTTCAGATACCATTTGTGGAACTGGAAAAGCAGTGAAAAAATACAAAAAATTCGGACTCAGTTCTTCAGCATGACCATGCTACTGTGCACAATCTCATTACGTTTTAATCTCAAACTTTGTTAAAACAGCCACCCTGTTGCTTCAGTGCTTGGACAGCTCTAAACAGTTATGCTGGGCAAGTGAGAGGTGGCATTAATTCAAAGACGACACTTAATTGTCCTGCTGACACCTTACTAGTGGTTCAGCTGTAAAAGCATCTAAGAGTATTTTAAGGATCCTGAGTATTTCAACATACAGACAGGGTAGTTTAGGAAATAAAAGCACCTAAAAGCCAGGTATGACACTAAACAGCATCGAGGAGAGCTATTTATACATTAGTAACCCTCTTGAATCCTGTCCTACTCTTTAACTCCTCATTCCACTAATATAGGAGGTTAGTAGATCATCCTCTGTGTCTGTTGCAAATGATAAAATCTGAGACATCCTTTCCCTCACAACCTTCTCTTGATGCTTCTGTCTGTGACTTAGAGAAAATTAGTACATCCTTCATTAAAGTGAGCTTGGCCAGAAGCAAATATTTTCACAGCCTGCACTGATTCTGCTGTGTCAGAATAAAGACTGCAAGCTTTGGTCTGTCTCCCATGTTCCATCCTTCTGAAAGCTGGGAGCCAGTGGACCTCTTGTTACCCTCTCCACAGAATTCTCTTTCTTTTAGCACTGTTGATTCAGGGTCTTAGAAGGAAGCAGTCAGCTCCAGAAGTGTTCTGACTTCTGAAGGACAGGGCAAGAAGAGAGCACTTTGAACTGCTGTCCAAGGCCCTACCTACAGATTTCGGCTGACTAATGGAGAGCATCCAGCAAAGGTTGCTCTGGCTAGCATTAAGCAGATATGCTGAAGGAGTGACAGTAATATCTATGTTGCATGCACAAATTCTTCCTATTTCCTCATTTCAACTTAAGTTCAGCCTGAGCTTCCCAAGTTGTTGATTTTCTTCAGAGTATAACTCAGAGCACGACAAGATGCCTGGCAGGCAAATAATCCCCACCTTTACTTTGGGCTCTGGTG
>NW_010428532.1:0-2384 GCF_000710305.1 Buceros rhinoceros silvestris
AACAAGTTGCCACAATTAAGCATCTTTGCAAGTATGTTAGCAAATAACTACAATTAAAACTTTCTGCCTCATGAAAAAAAAAGTGAATTATTAACCTGGTATTTCCAATAGTTTGATGGTGACTAGGTTCCTGTGGATCTCTTGGATGTACTGTAGAAACACAGCAATTCATTCATGGTGATTTGATTTTTTTTCCCAATACTTTCTATAATATCCGTATTTCAGTACATTCTCCTAATTACATAACCTATACCGCATTTTGAAATAATTGAACAGCAAACTCTCTTTTCCGTCAAGGTGCTGCTAGATGGGGTTCACAGAGCAGTTAGACCTTGAGTAAATATTTTGTTCTTCTCTCTTTCCTCCCTACATGGACTCTGAAGCAATTTTCGTATCTCCTCATAGATACTTTACTTATTATAATGTTATAAGACATTCTGTTATTGTCTGTTTCCTACGGAAGCCGTTCCATTTCCATGCTATAATTAAAGACAGAGAGAGAGGCAGGGAATATTTGGTATTCCAGCAGGCTGTTAAGCGAGTCATATGGAAGTAGGAGGCAGAGCTTCCAGCTTGCATGAAGTACAGTTTGTAGTCTTGTATTGTTTTACAGTAACTCTGCAGTGTTAACATATATAACTTTTCTTTCATGCACATTACTAGAGGAAGGAAGGAAGATAGGATGTAGCTTCACTAGATTTGAAAGTCAGGCAGTTTCATCTACTGTAAGTATATTGCAAAGATACATAGCAGCCACAGTAATTTTCTGCAGCATCCAGTACCACAAACATTCTTTGAGCTGGGCAGAGAACCACCTACTTTGTTGAGTCCAAAATGCCCTATTAATATAAAAGCATTACATACTTAAAACTGCCAATAAACAGAATTTTATGTCACTAGTTGATTCAAATAAAGGAAATTTTAGATCGTATTCCGTTCTATGTGCTTCATTGGTTGTAACTGTCTTAAGCTTAAGTGCCTGTGTTATTTGGTTCTCTGTCATATTGGCTAGCTTGATTAGAAAATATACCATCTCCTAGCTTCTGTACATAGAATTAAGTTCAAAATATATACTCCCCATTGCTCTGTAGATCTCCAATATATGTATGTGAAGCCATGCATTAGAATGGACAAACTTTTTGACAGCTATGAATACAGAAGCGAATAAGCATGACAAAAAACTACTTAAGATTGCATCCAAAACCCACTGATGTCAATCCAAATCTGGTTGTTGACTCTTAAATTCATTGAATCAAGTTCTCTGGTGACTTAAGCTGATAATAATACATATCATATATTCTCAAAATTTTTTTTCCTCCAGATTTTAATATCAAAATTTTATCTGAAAAACAAAACTCACAGTAATGTAACCACTTATACTTGCATTGATTGTGCCAATGTTAATTTCTGTCTTGTTCCAAATTAATTTACTGCTGTTTGCAAAAAAATGTGTTGCGAAATACGTAGGTCACTCCAAAAGTAATGCCTCCTATTTGTTTAGAAAATGTATGGAAACTACAACAGATGGAAAGAGCCCATTGACACTGTTTGACAGACCAAATTCTCAAGTACAAAACTCTATTCCCCACCTCTGGCTGTACATTTCACCAGTGACGTGCAAGAGCCTGCGTGCTGAGCTCATAACAATCTGCACCAGCAGAGGTGACCCACCGCCACTGCCACCACTGCTGGAACATGGCACCTACCCCCTCACTGTGCTGACACTCACTGCTTGGTCTCCGTAAACGTTCAACAAGTGTCAATGAATGTCAGTGGATGCAATTTTTTCCACGTGGAGGAATTCAGTTACACCCCTTTTGCTTCATACACACTGCCACGCCAGACACCATTTTGTCGGACGGCCCCTCTGCTGCCGTCTGCTGCACAGCAACAAAATTCAGCAGAATATTGGCAGGAATATTCAACATCTACAGCCACACCACCACCATCTGCCTCTGATGTTGCAGGCCGACAAAATAAAATGGGGGGCATTACTTTCAGAGAGGGCCACGTATAGTGCTAAGAAACAGAATTTTCGAATTAATTTGTCATGGTAAAATGAATTCTTTCTAGGCTCTACGTGCTGAAAAATTCCGAACAGGTAAAACTTAAGGGTGTTTAAACAGTTGTACATATATTTTTTAATATCACATGGGATACTAGTGACTGGGATAAAAGTTGAGTGAAGAGTTGTACACATAGGTATACCTAGCATCTGAATATTTTAATTGAATTTATTCTTCCATCTCCTATCCTTTACCCTACTTTATAGAGAAAAAGAGACATTTAAGTTACGAATTCTGTTTTTTAAAAAGGATGTATCAGAATGTGTTTGAGCACTTTTCAAGACTCTTCTCAGTACATTGGTTGGAAATAGTCTTCTT
>NW_010428532.1:2472-3212 GCF_000710305.1 Buceros rhinoceros silvestris
TGTAAGGAAAAGAGATCAGAACAGGCAGTAGTTGAGCACTTGAAGCCAGTCCATTATTATTATTACAATATTATTAGTATTACAGATGCAGCCATTGAATCCATTTCTGGAGGTGGAAATGGTAACGAATAACTGGTAAGTACCTAAACATAAATTAGTTAATAGTAAATTAAAAATAGGAAAACATCGCACTCGTGTGTGTTTATTCATGTATATTTTTATTAGGAGAAATAGATTTGATAACTAGATTTTTTTTTAATAATCTCCTAGTCAAGTATAATACCAGTGACAGGGTGGAATGGAATAACTACTAGCAGGTAGAAACTGCATGTGTAAATATAGAGGGCTAAAATTCAAAAAGGTTGATATTCCTTCACATTTGGCCCAACTTTTATAAGCTCTTTGTTAGAAATACTTATGAAAAATTATAAATAAAACCTCAGGAGTATGTGTTCTACAGATGTTTACCAGAAGAGATTAATTAGAATATAGTTATTCTAGAGAACTTTACACACTTAACTGGTTCTGACCAGTGGAAATTTAGTGCAGAACCATTCGCATTGTAAATCTCATTTCAATAAACCTGCCTAATTTTGCTTTGTTTTAATTTATTGATAGAATAAAAATTGTATGGAAAAGACTTTCCTGAAAATTCTATTTTTCATCTTACTGGCCCAATGAAAAAAAAACAATGGAAGCAACTTCTACTTTCAAATTGGACAAAAGAAAACCTGTAGCAG
>NW_010428533.1:0-4912 GCF_000710305.1 Buceros rhinoceros silvestris
CTGGGCAGGGTTGGGGTTGAGGGGGTGGGTGAGCGCAGCCCGCCGCTTGGCTGAGAGCCTCGCCTGCCGGCACAGGCCTCCCCGGCAGCGGCTTCGGGGACCCGGTGGCGTTTAATTCGCTGGGGAGGGATCGGGAAGATCCGTCCCGCCCTCCCCGAGCAAACCTGGCGTGTCGCATGACCTTGGGCGGGATGAGACGCCTCACGCTGCGCTGCACCTCTTGACTCAGTTGTGGGATGTTTGGGTGTTACGGCAAGAAACTCACATGCTCCCATGGCGCAGGACAGCCTCTGCCTGGGGGTGTTTTAAAATCACAGCCGGCAAACCAGGACGGTGTCGCAACTAGTGCCCCTCTCTTGTCCGTGCATGCAGAAAAACTAATTCTTGGAAAACCTAAAACCTTTGTTAGAGAGGATATGCACCAGTGAAGTTTGTTTAAAGCAAAATGATAAACAGCCTTTCCTCTGGGTGATGCTGACCTGTCCTAAGCATGTACAGCTTAAAGGTTGTGTTAAATAGGCTTAGACTTTCAACACTGCAAAATACATAATTCATTCTGTGGGAGTGGAGGGGGGAACGGACCCTGATTCCTCAGCCATTCCAGGCCATCGAAGAGCTGATCACAGCTTTAAGGTCATTGAGTCCAACCATTCACCCAGCAAACCACGTCCCTCAGCACCACATCAACACGTCCTTTAAATACTTCCAGGGATGGAGGCTCCACCATTGCCCTGGGCAGCCTTTTCTTTTTCCAAATATCCAACCTAAAGTGAAAAGAAATCACAGGACTTGTTTGGTTTTATGTACATCAACATAGATTCCCAAGTAATACTAGGAAGACTTGTAATGTGATTTTGTCATGGGACAAGTGCAGTTGCTCTACTGTGTTCAAGTTTCTGAGTAAACTCAGGAAAAACTTAAGTTCTTCCAGTTTAGTGATGAATAAAACCTACCTTGAGGTGAAGGTTTGGGAGAATGATGTTTAAGAAGTCAACCTCCCAAAGAACTGCCTCCAGAGAGCAAAAGTATCTGATGCTTTTAAGGGGAGGAGGGGGGGAAGCTGATACCAGGAAATGAAATCAAAGTTATAGTTTGCTTTTTTCCTGATAAATTCATTAATAAAAAGGCAACTGAAAGACACACCACTCTTGTAGGCCAATGTGTATTGTTGTGATACACAAATAACTCTCATTCTTTCTCAGCTTAATTCTGTTAGCAGCCTGCATTACAATTCTGCTTTCCCGGACGGCCTTGACTGTGCATGTTTTACTTAGAAAATCAAGTCATCCTGCATTAAGCTCCTGTAAGACCTTTAATTGTTTCAGGAGGCCCAGACCAACTGCAGAGCTTTAATATTAAAATTTTTTGACCTTAAGGTGTTATAGTTTAGATCAATAGACAGAGAGGTTAAGAGGGCTGGATGATGTGGCTAAGTGTGGTGGTTATGGGTCACAGCAAGTGGGACACTGCAGGTTGCTGCAGGACTCTCTCAGTTGCCTGGAGCAGGCAGCAGGGTGCACTCCTGTAACTGCAGAAGACACCAAGGCAGTGGCTCCAAAATGTTTGAAGTCAAGGGTCCTGTCCAGAGTGGAGGAGCGAGCTGACAGGAGCACTGTGAATTTCCATGAGGACAAGAGGCACAGGGAAGGAGGAGCCCCTGGCAGGGTTGAAAACACTCCTGCCACTATTGCAGTGCTGAGACACTTCTTAATTCTTCCACATAAAATTATATTCAAAGAATAAACATGAAAAATTAAGGCATTCTGCAGTTCGAGATCTGCTGGCTGAAATATTCAGTATAATAATTGACTCTGTTCTGGACTGTTAGATTCTGGTGCTTCCCAGTGGAGGATTGACCTGATGCAGGTTTAAGCTTATCGTGGGCTCACAAAAAAAGGGTCAAAATGTCTTTCAGAAATTCTTTTGCCAACAGTAACATATCTAACAGCTTATACTAACAAAAAATGTCTATTTGAAACCTGTGATGTTCTTTCCATCTCAGTCTTGGCATTCTTAGATTTAATGTTGCATTTAACAAAGTTACTTAAAGTGATGTGAACAAGTTAAGCTGTTGGAATACACAAGAACTTTCTCAGCTAGTGCAGGTGGGAGTCAAAGAGGGTAAAGCCACCGCTCATATTTAGGAGAATAACGACTGCCATAGCCATCACAAATACAAGAAAAAGCAAAAGTCAAAGAGTTGGCTCATGTTTAAAGTGCAAACAGCGGGACCAGTTTCAAATGTCGACAGGTGAGGATGCCTATATGAACTCTTCGCTAGTTCTTCATTCAGTTGCTGCTCCTGTTTGTAGTGAAAACCTGTGGTATGTCAACCTACTTGTACAATGCTTTTATCTCCCATGAAAAGTTAGGAAAAAAGAATTAAGGCTGTTTCAGGAGCCGTAATGTAAAACATCACTGCCATGTGTCGGGGCATGACTGTTAAATCGAACCATAGCGATAAAGGCGAGGAGGCCACCTGGTGATGGCTCACTGAAGTCTCCTCGCTCTGCCCAGCAGCAGGGATTCCCTGCTTCTAATCCAGCTGCTCCAGCAGAGCCCGGGGTAGCCTGACTGCACAAAAAACCATCAGCAATTCGGACCAAGCACCGGCACGGAAAAAACAACCTTTATGACAGCTGTAAATGTATGTCATGAAGAAACCAGAAAGGAGCCTTCTCTTCTCCTTGCTAAGCCCGAACCCCAAGTTGTAGCTGAGACAGGAGCAGGCCAGCCGTGCGTCTTCAGCTCATTGTCACAGGTCTTCCTTCCAGGTCAATACTCCTTGTAACGTGTCCTTGTAATGACTGGCTTGACATGACAATCGGTACCTTTGCGAGTGTTATATACCTTGATATTTTAATCTTTATTTATGCAGGGACTCAAACCAGTAGTTCCCACTGAATCCCCAGCTCTGGTTTTTGGGACAACTAAACTTGCTTCAGATTTACCAGCAACAGATTCATTCTTGGGTAAAAACAAGGTGCCAGACCTACAAAAACTTTTTCAGGTAATGACAACTTTGAGAGTAACTTAAAGAACACTGGAGAGGGGGACATATCTTTCCTTATTTTAGTGGGGCTTTTGTCATTCTGCAGTGCCGAGATTTTGAAAGCCTAGTTAAGTGAGTGTTAGTTAAGATGGTTATGGTATTATTTGACTGGAGGAGGCACTTTCTGACTGGGAATCCAAGCGTTTGTCTTAAAGGAGGAGCAAAGCAGACCCGTACTTGTTTGTATATAACAACTTGAATGTTGGTGAAGCTGTCTATAGGGCAGTATAAGAGCAGCACAGTAAGGTTTTCCAAGCCTGTTTGTTAGTGATGCAATTTCTCATTGTACTAGGCCTTGTCATCAACCAAATCAGTGAAGTATTTTTTAAAAACCATCAAGAATGTGCTTTATGTAATGTTCCCTTCTCTCTCACATGCCACTTGCATTTGGAATGCGTCAGTCTGACTTGGTGAATAATTTTTTTATACATAGCTTTCACATTCTTTTGTTAGTGACACTTTGCCCATCCAGGTCCTTTGTAGAGATTTTTCAGGATAGATTCTTTCTGCCTGCACTTAACAGCTTTGGCTAATAAAATTAACTTGCCTGTGCATTTGTCTTGCTAAGTGGAAACTGCGTAGTACGTTTGATTGTAAATACCCTGGTTTCCCTCTTGGAAATCACTTAGTTTACCTAAGGTAACTTGTTCCTTATGGCCTCGATATGAGTATTCATTCATTTCTTTTGTTTGTTTGTTTTCTTTTTAAACTCTTCCCCCAGAAAGCAGATGGGCTGCCAGTACACCTGAAACGAGGAGTTCCAGATAAGCTGCTTTACCGGACCACAATGGCTCTCACAATAGGCGGGACAATCTACTGTCTAGTAGCACTGTACATGGCCTCACAACCCAGAAGCCAAAAGTAACCGAACCGCAACTCATGGGACTCGACACGTTGCCGAAGGACCTCCTGCACGCGTCTCTTTGCACTTGCTCTAATTTTGTCATCATAGAGGGTTCATTATTCACATCAAATTTCTTGGAGAAAATGTGTTGAAATTGGTTGCCTTATGTGTTTGAGAAATCAATACAAACAGACTTAACGACGTCATTGTAACATATGGTCGTAGCTTTGCATTTGTTGTCTTGCAGGAGTGCATGAACGGTTGGAGAAAGTTAAGCTTATCCTTCCTTCCCTCCACAGACTTAATGTTAGAGACAGGACAGGACTAATACTTTGAGGGCTGTGCTCCGCGTTCCGTAGTGGGAGGATGCTGCTGGTTCCCGAAAGAGTAAAAGCAAATAATGTCATTATTTTAACATCCTGGGCGCCTGTTTCTGTCATACCCAGGTCGTTGTACATAAGCAGGTGGCAGCGGAACTTCTCCAAATGCTCGTATGTTATTAAATATGCATACCTCTGGCAGCAGGACAAAGGGTGTAGCTCCATGGAGCACTTAAAGTGGATTTATTCTGTCATGATGGCAGCACTGTATGCAGAGCACACTGGTATTGTAGCACCAGTTATATCAGTTCTTGGGATTTCGTGTGTCCAACTGTCGTACTGTGCAATAAAAATAACAACATGACTAATAAAACAGGCAAGTCGTGAAAGTTTCAGACCACTTCAGCTGTTCTGGTAGTGAAGTCAATATTAGTACACTTTTGTTTAGGCTTCACTTGTAGATCTCAAACCACACCATTGATTCAGCTGCCTTACTGTAATCTTTACAGTAATCCTCTTAAAACCCTCCCTGAGAGCCTCTAGGGTGGTTGACTCTAATTTTTGGTGAACCAGGTCACTGTCAGGTCGGCTGCGTGTTATTTTCAGTACACACGCACAGCTGTTTATGCACCCACACAGCAAAGGAAATGTGTGTGTAGAGAGGAGCCAGTGAAACCCTTTATTAATTCTCTTTCC
>NW_010428533.1:4996-5722 GCF_000710305.1 Buceros rhinoceros silvestris
CTTTCCCTTGTAGCATTGTAGCTTTGAACTGCAAGTTCCACATGTCTTCACAAAAAGTACTGTCTCATTTGATAGATCTTTCTCTGTCCATGAACATCAAGTATTCACTCTTGGTCACCTGGATAAGCATGGACTCACTGGGCTCTGTGAAGACCCATTGCTTCCAGAACTGTGCAGAAACCACCTTCCATGTAAATAAGGAAAACAGTTGATAAAGGAACTTCAAAAATCTCATTTCTTCAAGCTTCTACTGAAAACATTGATTTTTTTTTTTTCCAGTCAAGTTACAGCAAAGCCTTATTACCGTAGGAAAGAAAATAGCTGCTCCTACTGTGAGCTCAGGTTTCAATCAATGCTGGTTTTTCAGGATGGGAGAGATTAAATCCTTAAAAAGAGATTTGTAAGGACAGCAAGTACTTGTGGAAAGAACAATAACAGAGGCTTAACTCTCAGGTCCAGCTTTCTCAGAGGGAACTCAACCAGGAGATTGGGTTCATGTATTGCTGTATAGGTCATGGTTGGTGCTGTGGATACCAGAATTGTTTTCCTGTTGCCCTGGGTCTGGTTTTTTGTCAGCAGCTAAAAACACGTGCTAAAGGAAAAAGAAACCACCATCAAGTTTTGCAGATTACTGGGTACTAAATAGTCCACTGGTTTGGTGGTGTGGGGGGGGGGGGTGGTTTTTTTTTTTTTCCCGTTTTTTGGTTTTTTAAAATTATTTTGTCT